>NW_010510035.1:66443-66777 GCF_000687285.1 Phaethon lepturus
TCTCGAGCCGTTTTCCCCAGCCGCGTGCCTCCCCGCCGGCCCTGCCCCTGAGCACCCGCGAAGGCTGGCCCCCGCGCCGCAGGACCCTGGCTAACGGACGGGACAAGCCCCCAGCGCTCATTCCCGCGCCTGGGTTACCCTCAACAGAGCAGGGCCGCAGCTATTCTCTTTCAAATGGTAACCTGCCGAAATAGCACGTTATATGTCCTGAAAATGATATCAAACCTTTAGCATTTTTCCCCTTAAAAACAAACAAATGCAACACTCCGAGCTTAACATTTACACATAACTATTGCAGGGCTCCAACAATGGAAGGGAAATGCCTTACTCCCAC
>NW_010510035.1:66827-74972 GCF_000687285.1 Phaethon lepturus
ACTAAAATTAAGATTTAAATTTCTTCGCTAATAATTCTTTGCCATGAGGTATTACTTGACATGGAAAATATTTAGCTGCAATATCGTCGACTCTGCCACTAGCTGTGAGCAGCATCATTTTAACAATAATCAATGTTCTGCTGAAACCCCAGGATTTCAATAGCAAATCTTAGGGAAGGATTGCATTTTTACGCCCAGCTTTTGTAAAGTGACACTTATTCAGATCATTACGTAATCTCTAAATGCTTTTTGAGATTCAGATTTTTAGCAGCACTTATATATTTTTTCCTTACAGTTCGTAAAATGGTCAAAGTATGTCAGCTTGCAGAAGTACCAAGAGCTATTTCTGAGGAAAAAATGAAGTACATTAAGGGGTACAAAGGTGTTTAAGTAGCGTTACATGCAAGGATAGAATGCATTCCACCACTTTTCTAGATACCAAAGTCAAGTGTAATATGTATACCGCAATATTTTTTAACAAAGTTATCAAAATAACATAGTGGTGATGATGTGCTATGAGCAGGGTTTACAAGGCTGTTTCAGCATATAGCTACAGCAGGACTGGCTAGAAGAGAATGTTTCTTCATCTTCACTCTTTTCCTCAGTTATATATCCCATAGCAAGAATAAGAGAAACAGGTTTCTTTCACCTAGTCCTTTGAAAGACACTTAAAATGGGCAAGGAACACTGCAGAAAGTTTGCATCAGCAAAACTTTTGCAGAACTGTGCTATTCATGACTGAGCTGCCTTTGAAAAGCTCCCAGATGCGTTGCTACTGCGACACCAACAAATTTCACCAAATTTAGCACTCCACTGTCTTAGCCATGCATCTATACATGCATTTCATAACAAATTAGCATACAGTTGCACATCAGGTGCAATGGCCCTTTCCCAATCTGTAACTTGTTCCAACCTCAGTACTGATATGTGATCAGATATAAACACCTTCAAAACTGCTGAACCAGGGAAGAGGAAGGTGGGAAGATTTTTTTTTTATTTATTTCAACACCAAGTATCAAAAGGTAAATCGTCACTACAACAATATGGAATTAATCCTGAATTATGGGCTGCTTCTCCTACTACTTGCTTTTTGCCATCTTCTCTGTATCCTGGTATTTGGTGCTGCCAATCCTCAGCTTGACCCTTGCAAGTTAATGAGAAAATGTCACATATCTTCTGATTTCCAAAATGATCTTGGGCTTTGAGCGAAGCAACACTGGGATTTTTTGGGTTTTGTTTTCTTTGTATTCGTTACCTCCAGAGAAATAAAAGCATCCCAAATTTTATAGATTCATCTTAAACTGAGTTAAGTTGAAAAAAGTTAAAGTGAAATATCAGATTGACTCCAATACAATAAAGGTTCACAACCTTTATTTTAAAAGTTGAAAGAAGTTTATAAAAAGATAAATACCAACATTAAAACACGGGAATATACCTGAAATCTAGTATCTTTCCCAGCTGTCACTTGGGATTTTCTCCTGAGGCACAACCTTGCCCACGGAGTCAAGGCTTTAGCATTGCAGCAGGCCACCCCAAGTGCTGCCTTTCGGCATCAATCCCCTCTCCTGCCTACCCTCTCCTGAAGGAAGGATGCTTACCTATGTCTGACAGGCAGCAGGGTTCTGGTTTCAAGGGAAAGACAATGCCATTTCAAAATATGTCTTAAAAGCCTATTTATTCTCTCCTAATTTTGGGAGCTTCCTGACAATGTAGCCTTGGTTTAGCTACTTGCTGACTGTGAAAATGCTCATGCAGATCCTTTTGCTTATACGAGAGGGAGCCTGTGAGTTCTTGCTCATCTCACCCAGGTGTACCCCCTCTCTCATGGAAGGCGGTTGAATTGCTTCTACACATTTACATTGCAAAATTTCCTAACGTGTATCACTAAACGTCTTCTGATATGCTGCAGTTTAATTTGACCTTTGATTTATTTATTTCAGAGGACATAATGTGACACATTATTACCCAAATGTCAGGTTGGCACCATCCTGTCCCCGCAACCACTATACCTACATATATATGCTGTAAAGCGGCGGTGGGGGGGGAGAAAAAAATCAAGATAATGGCAACCTGTAGAACTCTCCTGAAATAAGTCACGCTATTCTCTCCAGTTTGAAAATTAGCATACTCCAAAAATGTAGATATTCAGAGACTAAGACTCTTTTGTATGAAAGAGGTGATAACTGTACGCTGTAGAAATATTCAGAAACAACTTTGTCACAACTGAAATACCCTTGTGCGATTAAAGTCCTGGACAGGAGTTGTTAGGCAGTCCGCACTGACTCCACCGCATGCTCCCAGGATAAACTACAATCCTTCTACACCCCATCTCCTTCTCTACAGAACTAATAAGGAAACTTCTTTTTAGCCCATCCTTTGTGCAATCTACTTAGACTTCAAGATCTTCAAAACAGACTTCCTTATCAGATATTTTCCAGTTCCTAGTACAGTAGACTTCAAATTTCTGTTAGGGCTTTTAGAAGCCTCTATAGTACAGATAATAAAACTACTTTCCATGTCATTGCCTATAGTATTAAAAAAGAATTTCAGGATTTGGATGGATTATTTTTTATCCCACCGAAATCAAATAAGCTTGGAGGAATCTAAAAAGGTACAGACAGGTCTGCAAATTTTTCAAATACTTGACCATTTCATTATGAATATCAAGATGGTGAGTCTTCCTCCTGCAGGAGGAAAAGAAGCTTTACATGTATTTCAGAAACTCAGATGCAACTTGATACAGGCAACTGTGCTTCAGAGGTGTAAAGCAGCCAGAGAAGTGTACTGTGCTTTGCAGGGTTTGCACTTCTGCTCGTTAGACCAAAGATGCAGTATCAGGCTGAGCCAAGGACACAGTTTAGCCTTGCTGTTAGAGAAGGTATTCCTGTGGCTGAAATAATTTCAGAGTAGGAGACTCGACACCCTTTGTCCAGTTCACTTCAAGTTTCGTATTTTACCTTGGAAATATTAATAGTAAATAAAAATTTCCAAAGAAGTCCAAAACTTGCATGCACATCTTTGAACCATCTGGGGGCTGACTTTCAGAAGTACCGAAAGTTTGCCATGTCAAACAGGTCTGAAGGACGGTCAGACCAGCGGGTCTCCAAGGACCACTTGTGGCAACAGACAAATGACCAGGCAGCCTCATGGGGCCATGATCTATGCTGCAGCTGCATCTGTGCTTAGTTATCACTAACAGCCAGAATTTATGGTTACCTGGGATCAGTGAAAGGCAGGTCCTTGGGACTAGACCCTTAAAAGGCCTTAAGAATAAACTATAAGAAATTTGCCTTGTACGGGTGTCTAAGCCCACTGCCCCCACAGCTGAGCCATCACAATGGGCAATTGAACCCACCTGCTCGTAGCTGCCGACGTGCTCAGAGGCTCCCTACTCAGAGAGGACAGATGAGCGAGATGCTACAGCTAGGTATTGATAGGGGATGCTCCAAATATATGTTGGACAGAACAATTTCCAGACACCTGCCCTCCAGAAAGAAATTCATAGACATGACTTAGGTATTTACAATTCCTATACAATACCTGGGATTTTTAGGAACTCAAGACAGTTTCAGGAGAGGTTTTGAGGACAAATGGACACATTAAATCCCAAACTTTTCCAGGAAATTAGGCACATAAAACCTTCTCTATTCAGAAATCAAAATCCTAAGTACCCTCTTGGTAATAAATCCTAAGATACATAGTTCAAGGATAGAGCAAGGACTGCTTAGGGCAGGTCTGGCTTTAGTTCCTTTCTCTGAAGGGTTTCAAACTAATTCTCATGAGAATGCCTTTTGAAACCAGAAACTATCTTGGTCAAGGCACTCTCAAACTTTCAGTTAAGACTGAATGACGCTAAAAAGAATGAAAGAATAACCACAATTGTAGCTCATGGGCTAGGTGCTTTCAAAACTTAAGTCCTGGATTCTGTTATCCGCTATTAACAGACTTCATAAAAAGTGCCCTCAAAACAAAAATCAGGATTTGCAAACAAGATTCTTACCCGGTAGACAGAGTCACTCTTGCTCTTATGCTTTAAAAAGATTATCTGAGCCAGAGATAGAGAACTAAAACACCTTCACTACCATACACTGGTAACACTGGTCCTAGTTCCTAGAAGAGGTGAGGTGTAGAACTGAACTCCTTTTCCTACCCTTCCTAGCACACACAGAGCAGAAGGAATCCAACATTTATTCCCTACATGCTAAACTGTTCTTGGAACCACTGGACAGCTGTATAAAAAGGTGGCAGGTTATTTTTTATCTGGCTTGGAAAGAAAGAAGCAACTGGAATAGGTGTGATGGACTAAGCCCACGAGAAGACATAGCACAAAAGCTGGTTGAGCTTGTATTTCTCATTTGGATTTAATAATGAATCAGCTGCTGAACTACTCACATCCTGCCAAGACAGTTGTCACATTTGGTAAGTACCAAAGCAAAAGTATATGCTTAAAGAGTTGGACAGGAGCACAAGGATTGCCTTTTGTGAACTTGTATTTAAATATCTAAATTTGCATGTAAAAAAAAATTAAAATCTGATTTGTCCCAAAGTTGTAGCCATTTCTGAAACTCCAGCAATAATTCAGTGTTCCGATACCCAGCTAAAAATTAATTAATTTATTACTTGCCTTAGTAAAACCATAACAATACTTCCTGATGTCAGTTAATCTACAATAAAAACTAGGTGATTTCAAAGTACTCTGATGTTGTTTGCTACAAAAGGTATGGCCTTGACCCTGCAAAACTACAAGAACATAAGTAACTTATAAAGACAAAAGTGAAGCTTCACAATGACTATGAAGATAAGCATATGACCATCTGACCACTTCTGCATAAAACCCTATTTTCTTTAAACAAGATAAAAAGTTGCAAGAACACAGTTCCATGTGGCTGGGAACAAGAAAGATCAACTCTGAAAATGTAATAAGGAAAATAAAAAAAAACACAGAAGAAACCCTGAAGCCCCAAACACTTAGTATCCGGTGCTTTGTAATGGAAGAAGATCTCAAACCACTCATCTTCACACCTCAATTCTTAACCACCAAAACTCAGGTTCAGAACAAAATGTGTTCAAATTTTAGAATGAAAGTTGATTTCTAATGTCTAAATACTTTCTATCATGACCACCCCAAGCAATTCTCTTTTTTTGCCCCATCAGTGTCACTAATCTTGGAAATCCAACAAAAAGTTAACATTTTCCCCAAGACACTACTCCTTGCATACACGTGACAGTTTCTCAGTTTTGGGCATAAAGAATTAGGAGAAAATGTACAAACAATACTGAAACATGTCTAAATTATTCACTTACGAGCAAGGATCTCCATTCTGACTTTTAACATATTTAAACCTATCCCTCCAGCCTGAATAGGACACATTATGAAGCAATAAAACCTTGCCAATAGGTTTATGGACATCGGTATCAAGAAACTGATAACACCTCATATGATATTAAATAATAGTATTACATTTATCAGCAAGATTTCCTGAATAATAACAACTAATACTTCAGCATCACTTCTGCTAACACGACCTTCAACTTATTGCATTATATTCGGATTGGTACTTCAAACATAATTGCATAGGAGCCTCCTGTAAAAGTTACTTCCCTGAAGCATTCTGCAATGTTGTACTTGAAAGCAAGTATTTCATCATCATTGGAAAAAGCAATCTTTTTCCATACACACCTTTTTGTTTTGTGTTTTTTTAAAAAAGAAAGCATTGAGTACTTATTTCAGATATAACGCCCTCGACTTCTGTCTCACACGTTTTCATGGAAGGAAAGCACGTACTAAAATGTAGGCATGTCCTGGAGTGCTTTACTAAATACGATCAGTACCAGAAACCAATGATGTGTGTGGATTCAGTTAAAACACTAACAGAATATTCTGACATCTTAGAAAACCCTGTTCCACTCTCACTCATTAATCACTCTTTTGTGGATGTTTCCAGTTGAGTGGACAGGTCTCTTGTTACTGATATGTAGCAAATGCTTCCTACTTTGTAAAGCTCATCGCAAATACTATGCCTCAAAGTGTTGAGAAATTCTTATACCTTGAGGAATCTTTGCTCTGTGATAAATTACCTTTTAATAATCTTTAGCATTCATCCTGATCGACTTTTGATGAGACAGAAACTGATGGAGTCCCTGAAGACTGAAGGAATGCATTTTAAAACAAGCTAACATCTTTCACCGCTCTAAATGATGGATGTTTTTTTAATCCTTATTTATTTATATATTTTTAAGAGGAAGACATCCTTGCTGACAGTTTGAATGTAATGCATTTTCTTATCTTGTGGGGCTTTCACTTTTGTGACCTTTTCAATTATTTCTTATAACATTTGTGAAGACACAAAGACATTCACAGTGTATGTGGTAAAATGCAAGTAAGCAGAGACTTTGTCATTCACAGAAACATCATTCCTAAGGTACTAGAGCCACATTAGACTCTTTACAGATGTACACATACAATTTTGCCGGTTCTTACCCAGTGAAGTGAATGTTTACATTAATAGCCTGATTTTCCTATCAAGCAATGTTACTATGAAGTTTTGTAAAGAAATTTCTCTGCTCTAGTGAATATTCATCATAAACATCTCTTTAATTTTATATACTTATATATATACACTTGTCAATTCAGTTACAGCCAAATAGCTGGTACAATATAATGTATCACGCATGGTTCAAATGTCATTTAATGGACTTAAAGACTTTGATTTTAAAAGACCAAGTCAGGCCCAAGGACAGTTAATTATGCACTTAATGAGCATGAACTGCATCTGGTTTCAGCCACAGGAACTTTAACTAAGGTAGGAATCAGAAGTATATTTGCTTTATTGGGGTCTTTTCTTGACACTTTCAACATCACAAGTTCTAGGAGATCACTACTCTGATAGAAGCTTTACAAATAAATAAAATGAAACAGAACAAATGGCTCCTTGAGCAATTCAGTTAATATGCAGCCTCATTTGCTACAGATTTGTATCTTATACTTGACAGGAGCACTGACTGAAGCTTCTTCTGTGGAGAATTTGTAAAAGCTTACGCACCCATCATCCGCACTCCCTGGCTCTAACAGCATTTGAGAGCAGGTACGGCTTCTCTCCCACTGCCGCACCACTGGAGGACACTTCTAGGATCCTCACCTTTACCTGCATGTTTGTAAAACTTTAGGAACTGGTTACGTTTGGGATCCTTCCCTGCTATCACATCTGGCTAAACTGAGCCAAAGTGGGGGAGGCAGGCAAACAAGGTGATTCATACAGACCAACTTCCCTTAAGAAACTTTAAAAAAAGGTCCAGGCCAACCTGCTGAAAAGGAAAGCTATCCCAAAAGGATTAAAAAGTGAGTTAAAAGCCCTCAGTTGCTCAGGCAGAGACCTCGTGCCAATGTTATGGTTTTACATCACGTGTTCCCATTTCAGTCACCATGTTCGCCTCTTATACAAGATTTCCTCCCTCCCCTCCCTGCCGTGCGGAAGACCCTCAAGTAACAAAAGGGGGAACCAGCACCCTGGCTGGTGGGCCAAAGCCAGAAAGATTATTTGCGCTTTCCAGTTGGCAGTGTCATTTTGAGCAATGTCATTTTTTAAAACATGTCCAGGCTTCTATACTGTCTTATAAGATACGCTGTGCCCAGGCGTTGGTATTGGCTCCTTCTTCTCTTTTTATTTGAAGTTGTGAGAAAGAAGAGGCACCAGGGACATTGTAAGAGAACACTTTCAAGGCTTGCAGGGAACTGTTTCCAGTAAGACCTTGTATTACACTCGCACACTGAGCAAATGCTAAGCACCCGAAAAGCCAAACAGAAGGAATCCTTGCTCTGAGAGCCTTTCCCCTCTGCTCCCCCCCCACCTCGCCGTGCTCTCGCAGTTTACAGTGGAATAACAGATTAACCAGTTGAGCAATTTACCAAAGGTTGCTCAAATTATGTCATAAATTCATCTGTCTGGGTCCAGTGAGGGTTTATGACACCTGACAGACAAAGCCCATTCCTGGTGCTAAAATCCCAGCAACAACAACAAGAAGAGGCATCTCTGCTCATCCGGCGGCAGGCGAGCCAGACCCCCACCGCTCCCCCACCGCCCTTTCCAGCGCTAACTGGGGCCTGGAGCTCGGCCCCTTCTCCGCCGAGGGTGGGGGGGAGACCCG
>NW_010510036.1:0-10229 GCF_000687285.1 Phaethon lepturus
GGTGTTCCTGCCTGGCGGCTTACTCGCCCGAGCTCCCCCTCCCCGAGCTTCCCACCGCCCTCTGAGGGAGCCTGTGGGCGCTCCCTGCCTGTCGGGTAGTTGGGCTGGTTGCCGTAAAGGCCCTGGTTTTTAAACAAAACAAAACAAAACAAAAAAAAAAAAGACGAGAAAAATATCCTGATCACATATCAGGCCTTCCTTCCTGTCCACCCGTGTGGCTACCCGGCTGTGCCTCCTGGCTGGCCGTGTGGCCTCCTGGCTGGCTGTGTGGCACCCTGCTTGTCCTTATTGTAGCTAGTTGACATGACAGCGCTGGTCACTATAGGATCGGCTTTGCAGACGTCAGGGGCAGTTGCAGAGATACCGTGCTCAGAGAAGCTTAAAAATGTGGACTTGAGCAGTGCTGCTTTGCAAGAGGATATAGTTAAGGGCAAAGAATATGTCCTGTGTGTACTGGGAGATAGAATAGGTTTTTGTCCTAGGTGTTGAGTCCTCTGATCTGAATAAAACGTTAGATTATTTGGAAAGCATCACTTTTAGTCAAAAACAAACCTGAAAGCACAAAATCCTGAGCACAACTCAAGCAATTCAAAATTAAGGATGAGAGCAGCCATGGCAAGCCAGACCAAAGATCTTTATAGTCGTGTCCTGTTCCTAAAAATAGCTGTCATAGCATGGTAGCATGTAGATGTACAGACAGGCAAAACACAGAAATATAGGGAAAGCTCAAACTTTTAAGTAGTAACCTGTTAGTGGAATCTAAAAAACTCAAAGCTGCCTTTGAGTCAGTAAAGGCAGTCAGGTGGAGACGAGATGGAAAAAACGCAGTGGAGGGCTAGTCCATGGGATGGGAAGAGGGGGCAAACACACTGAGCCTGAGGTGGGAATGGGTTAATCTTTATACAACAATGTCAAACAGGTAGACTGCAGTTGCAGATTTGAAGGGAAGAGTGGCCTGGAGTGCAGAGGTAGCATCACTTGTGACGAAGGAACCTTTTCAGTTTTGGAAGACCACAAACTTGGGAGTAGTTTAAGTCATAAGCAGAGTACTAGATATAGTAGACTGGGTGTCAAGGGTGTGATCTCAGAAAACTGAAAATAGAAGTCAGGACAGTGGTCTGAAGTTACTGAACAAACTTTTCAGAAGAAACCTTTCTCCTCTGCTTCCTTGGACTCATCTGTATTCATGTGAACCTCCATTTGCCCTCCTATTTCTCAGAAAAAATGTTGGTAGTTTAGTTCTTTTTAAATGGACTGAGAAGGGAAGAGAACAGTATTTGTAATTTCTGGCTGCAAATACACCTTAAATTCCTGTAAGTGCTAGCTAGTTGGTCCTTTTTGACCTCCCTAATGCCCACACACGTTTGAATACCTCCAGGACTTTTAGGGTACTCAGGACCCACAGTTGGATAAACTGTATGAGTGGGATTTGAAGCTGAATTTTAAAGATTACTGAAGAAGTATTTTTTTGCTATTAAAAGAATTTATTGATTAAAGGAAAGGGGAGTGCTAGTATAAAGTTATTTGATTAGGTAGAGAGGCCAAAACCAGAGGAACAGACAATGAGTAGTTTGTGGCAGAGAAGAGAGAAGAAAATTATCAAAGCAGGAGACAATGAAAACAGAGGAAATGAAGAAGCTAGTATTTCTTCTCTATCTAGTATTTCTCCTCTCATCTACATATCAGTATACAGCAATAAAAGTTTTTAGTAAACCTTTCCAAGACTTCGTATTTTGTACTTTAAATCATGGTCAGTATATTAGGACAAGGAAGTAGGGAGACAGCAATCACATCTTTTGAACCTTGGGCTATAGGAAATCTCAGCATTTAAAATTGCGTTTATACCATTTTTAAAATGTCTGTCTTCAGCACAGAAACAAGCTTCCCATTCTGAAAGGTGTAGATACAGGTGGCAGAGAGCGCTTTTGTGGTACGGGAAGAATCCGCTTCTAGAATAACTCAAAGAAGACAAGGACAATTTCCATCTGCATTTCTATATAGAGAGCTATGAGATTATTGCATTTTTTTGACACTTTGAAAAAAGATGATGCTTAAGGAGGATATTCCTGCCAATTTAATGACAGTACAACTAGCAGTTTAAAAATAACATTTCAGTCAGAAAACGCATCTGTTTAAAAAAACAACAGAGAAAATTATAATTGACAGGTTTAAAGGTCTCTCTGAAAATAAATTTTCCTTGCATGATTGTTTGCTACGTTGTACAAGCAGTCAGTTCCCCTGGTTACTTATGGTGGTTGTTTTCTTGTGCTTACTCTGCTGACAGCTCCCTGCTCAATGTGTCTGATGCATCAGGTGACTATATCACTCTACCATTCGTTCGTTAATAAATTCACCTTGCTTAATACTCAGCTCCCACTCATTCTCTAGTTCTTTTCATTCCCCCTCATATCTTTTAGAGTTCTTTTTCCCCAATATCCTACCAAGTTTTAGAACAAAAGCTTAAGTTCTTCACTGAAGGATTTACTCAAGGCTGCAGCAGATTAAAAGATACATACATCTTTCAGAAAGTCTTCAATTTTTTTATCAGTTCTACAACATCACCTGCTTCCCAAATACTGAAAGAATACCTTATTATCTTGCTTAGAAATTGCTGGAATGATTGATATTACCTGAACCTAAGGCATTGCCTGTAACGGTTGGACTTGATGATCTCGAAGGTCCCTTCCAACCTTAAAGATTCTGTGATACTTCTGTATCTGTTCATGTTCCTGGGTCTGTAAGGCAAGAAGAGTCAAAAAAGTGGAGGGAGACAGATGTTAACCACTAAGTGAAGACTTCAGGGCATTGAACTGGAGTGTTCAGGGCATCATCTCAGCTTGAGCTGTGAGGGGAAAAAAATCACAGTGTAGCTTAGTGTCACTGTAGGAATTTTGTACTGAAACACGCTGATAAGCTCCAAAACAATATGGTGTGAATAAGAAGGAGGGATTGACACAGGAATTATCTGTAAGTTAAGGCTTCTGTTATTCTTGATATATCTGTTTCTTTTTTTTTTCCTCTAGCAGTGTATTTTAGTTACCAGATGTAAAGTTTTCTATTGTATATCACGAAGCATTAGGTATTAGACTTATTCAGTCAATGTTAAAATAAGACAAAACTTTTATATTGTTGCTTTGGGGTCTTCCATTGGTTTCTTTTAAAGTCAATGGAAGTCTTTTCATGGTTTTGAGTATGGTTTGGATCAGGCAGTTTCCTACCAAGCATTATATAATGAGAGTATACGATCAATTTAGCCCACTGAATGGGTGTTGATGTAGTTTCTACAGCAGAATTTCTGTTTCTGGGGAAAATGTCGGTGAACATACAGCAAGCATGTTGGAACTGAAAAATTAAGTTCAGTTTCTACTGTTTTATAGACTAACTTTGTGCAAAATGTCATCAGATGAGGAGAAAAGCACAAGTCCAGTTTTGCCAAAAGACTCTGTTCAGGGCAGTTCTGTTTCTTCAGATCTTCAGGTAGGAAAGAGGCAACTTCATTTGATTCCCTGTCATGGCATTTTATTTGGCAAAGGATAATTATGAGGAAATCTAAAAAAATGTATTCTTTGTGGTTTACCTGTACAGGAAAATAATAAAAATGTTAGTGAAAAGAAGCAAATTAGACAAAAAAAATCTGAGATTAAAACAACTTCACTTGGATTCCTTTTTGTGCATTTAATAAGAAATTTCAATTTATGTGAAAGTTCTTATCTAAACTTAAGAGGTTGATCAGTGACAGCTAGAAGTAAAATAGTGCAGTTTTCTTGCTTTTTTCTGAGGTGTTATTTTTTTATGTGTGTTATGTCTTATAAAGAAGCGTAAATTTGACACAGTAGAATAGAAACCCATTATTTCTGAGGGGTGAAGTTTAACTATGTGTTAAACTTCTTACATGATGTTGTAAGAACTGAATTTTTTTTAATGTATTAATTTCCCTTGGAGTAGGATTGTGACCAAGTAAATCTCAGAAACAAAATGCTGTTTTTCTTCTGCATCAAACATGCCAAGATATGCTGGAACTATATCAGTGCGGGGGTTTGCCTTTTTTGTGCTCAGCATTCTTTTGGGAGGATGCAAAGATACTGGATAAAGTCTTTGTCCTATTCTTTTGAAAGCAGCAGATTTTCATCCTTTAATAATTGGTTATTCCTATTTGAGTAGTAGGTGGTTTGGGTTTTTTTCCTTTTGATAGGTTTCTATCCAAAACGGTATAGTTTTGACAAAAATAAGTTTTGCTAGTTGCCCTGTAGAAATGCATCTCCAATTTTGTCCCCTTGTGGAATGGGCATGTACAGCAGAAGCAATTAAATTAAAGTGGGGGGTTTTTTTGTATGTGGATTGACTTTGTACCTTTTAAACCACCTGTTTAGAGGCAATTAATTTCTGCAGTTTATATTCTAAATACACTCTATTTGTGGTCATACCTCGTGGATAAGTTTTCTTAATCTTTCTTCAGCAATAGTAGTTCATCTGTAGTTGGAAAGCAGGATGAAGGCATTGTGCAACAAATTTTGAAAGATCAGAATTTTCTCTTATGATGTGGTTAGTTATCAAGTAAGTTCTAAGGCCACCTTGTAGAGAATGATAAAGTAAACTAATACTAATGAATGACTGCAACTGAGAACACATCTAGAATAGAATAGAATAGTTCCAGTTGGAAGGGACCTACAAGGATGATCTAGCCCAACTGCCTGACCAATTCAGGGGTGACCGAAAGTTAAAACATGTTATTAAGTGCATTGTCCAAATGCCCCTTAAACACTGACAGGCTTGGGACATGGACCACCTACCTCTCCAGGAAGCCTCTTCCAGTATTTGACAACCTGCTCGGTATAGAAATGTTTCCCAGTGTCCAGTGTGAAGCTCCCATGGTGCAGCTTTGAACCATTCCCACATGTGTTATCACTGGATACCCAGGAGAAGAGACCAGCACCTCTCTCTCCACTTCCTCTCCTCATGAAGCTGTAGAGAGCAATGAGGTCCCCCCTCAACCTCCTTTTCTCCAAAATGGACAAGCCCAGAGTTATTAGCCACTCCCCATAGGAGTCTATTACTGTTGAGAAAGAACACTGGGGTGACAGCTGAGCAATAGGAATATTGACAGGGAATTACTCTACTCCTTGTAGATAATTTTGAAGGGCCTTTTTGATAATTTGATGCTTTTAAATGGAGGCCAGATTATTGCCTTTTCCTTATAAAAAGAATGCACTGTCTCTCAGAGAATTTCCATTTACTTATAATTGAGTTCTGCAAGACTTTGTCCATTCAATCCATTCTTTTGGTGTTTAGTAACCTTGACTGCAATCCTTAAAGACAACATCTGTGCAGCATCTGTAGATTTTCATAATGCATTGATTTAAGCAGGAAGAAAAAAAGACCAAACCTCTTAATCCTCCTGTGCCCTTTGCTCCTTCCAACACTAATTTGTTTATTTCTGTAAAACCAAAGTAGTGTGCATGAAATGATCAAAATGCCTCTGACCTTCAGGCTTTAGAACTATATTTTTGTAGTTTTATGCTCTTATCAGAATTTTTGTGGTTGACAGAGCGGCTTGAAAGTTTTGTTTAAAGCGGAACAAAGATAGTAAGTGCACCAAAGATATATTGTTAAAGTTATTACGTTTTTATTTGAGATGTATTGGTTAATATTGCATTTCAATTGCAGCGTCCTTGTTAGGGAATGTCTAAGATTGAGATAACACAATCACTTAATGTTTCCGTTTCTCTGTCTTACATGTTCTTATTGCAGTCTTGAGGATTAATTTCTTCGTGTCTAAGTTTCAGGTTACAATTCAGATACTGTGGGGTTTTTTATATTTGCTTTCAACTTCATTCTAATGGTGGTGTAATATTGTAATTTATAAGTTTATTTCCAGACTTTTCACTGGATGCTGTCTATTGACACTTTCTGTTGATGCATAAGAGTGTATATTCTTGCACATAGTGGATTCTTTGGATTTTAATAAGAGTGTTAGAACTTGAAAGACTAGATAAATTTCCTGCCATAACTTGATAGGTATATTTTGCGTGCTCAGGATGTCTATAGTAAGACAGTCTGTGTCGTAGGGATTAAATGGGGTGACTCAAAATAAGCCACCTACTTGCACCTGACATCTTACCTACAGTGTCCCTTGAATTGGATGAGGTAATTGTGGAAGCAGCTGGATCAGCTCTCACTGAAAGCTAACTTGTTTGGGGTGAAGAATTACTTTTAAGTTGCTATTTGGTCACACGATCTCTTTGAAGAAGACAGAAACGTTATCTAATGTCTTCTGTACAATCATTTAATTTAGATGAGTTAGGTAAAGGCTAATGGCTTTTTTACTTTCTTGAAATTCTGCTGCAGTGAATTTTGTACAGTTCTGTGTTGAATACCTCATCTGAAGATACCAGTTTTCACCTTTGGCCATCTGATAAAATCTAAACTGTATTTCTTTAGAAAGATACATATATGGAAAAATAACTTGTTGATTCACAAATAATTCTGCCTTTTACATGGAACGTGATACTTCCTTTTGATTGTCAAAAAGATACACGGTTTGTAGTTATATAGCTTCACATACATTTATTTAGCCTTTTCATTTAACTTGATAGGCTAGAAGATGGGAAATGGAAATTTGAAAGGAAACTATAATTCAGCTGAAATGTACAAATCCTAGCTTCTTAAAACGTTTGCTAATTAGTTGAAACCGACATAAATGTAAGGGTTACACTGAGAGTTTTAAAACATTATCCTTTTCAGCTAGTAGAATAAAAAACATGTTACATGTAATTGGTACCTGTAACTGATTGTTTCCATTCTAGCTTTCCCCAGCTTGAAGAGGAAAATAATTTTCCAATTCACAATTGATGTCTGAGGTTTGACCTCATTAGCATACTAAACAGTATTAGTACAATAGTATGAAGTGACTGCTACTGGCCTGGTTTAGTACTTTCCAACTGGTGTTCTTTACCAAATGTTTAGTTAGTGGCTTTGATCAGCTTCAGCATTTAACTGCTACTGGAACTTTCAAAATTAATTACTAGATTGTATGTTTAACAGATTGTTCACAGTTTCACATTGAACTTTAAATACTTTCATTCTCAAAATCTGTTTAACTAGGAGATCTCAAAAAAATGTTAATTGGCTTACTTTGATACATAGTATAATGCCACATACTGGTTAGATTGGTTTATAACTTTTTAACAGGAAAGCTTTTATATTAATTATATATATACATTCCCTGTACCTGTGTAATTTTTAAAATGTGTAATATAACGTGAAAATAATTACATGTAATCTAAAGAAAATATTGGATAATCAAGTCTCTTGATGATTGGCTTTAGAACTCCCACCAAAGAAATTATAATGTTTTGGAATGTGAAATGTGACTTTGTTCAGTATTATCTTTGTTGTGGTTATAAAAATACATATGTTTCTTTGCAGTAATAGTAATGCTTAGAAATAGTATCAGGTGATTAATAGTTTACATGATCTGAATTTTTTTTTTTTTTTAGTTCATGTTTTTGTTTAAGGTGCCTAATACAATATCCAATTCTGCCATCTAGCAAAGTCGTTCAGTGTAACTATTACAGTGCATCTAGTTGTAATTGGAATGAATGTGAACATGAAACAAGAGAAAGATAAATTATTATAATCATTGTAGGAAAACAGCTCACTTTTGCAACTTTAAGGAAATTCTTTTAGTTTTCACAATAATAATAATCATCATCATCCTCCTCCTTCTCCTCTCAAAAGTTATTGAAAACCATTTCCACTCCTTCCTACATATACTTAGTTTTTAGAAATGTAACTGTAGTTTTATAATTATTTGTTATCAAATAATGTCACTTTGTGACAGGATGAATATGAAGAGCTGCTTCATTATGCTGTAGTGACTCCGAAGTTTGAACAGTGTGTCTCGAAGTGGTCAGAACCTGCTTCAGAACTGAGAGCGGGTGGCAGAATTTCAAGTGTACCAGATGATGCCATTCACCGTAAGACTCCAGGTACTATGTGAAAAGCTAAGTTTTGAGGCTTACAAGAACAGTGATACAACTTTTTGACTTAAGTTTTCTAATACCTTCTGTTTGAAAAATATACATAGCTCATATGTAGTATATTTACATTTTGCACAAGAAAACTAGGAAGGCGTATTCACTGAAGGGTTCTCTGACATCACTATCAGATGATAGTATTGATGTGCTGACAATTTTCATGTGGTTTGTGATGCAGATGTTTAAAGTGGTTGGTGTAATAATGCAAAAAGGGATGCCCTTATTTATATTATACGTCATCAAAATTTGACAGGTCACAACTGCTTTTGCTCATACCAGTGCTGCCATGATAGATAAATGAGTATTTAAAATATGACTTTTTGGAAGTAAGAGTTATCTTAAAAGGGCTTTGTTCTAATGACTAATCATGTCACTACATGAATGCCATTCTTGCTCTTTTAGTTCAATCACTCTATTCTAGTTGTACTTCATTGCTTGGTATTTAGGACTGTATAAACTTGCTGTCTTGTCATGCATTAGTAACACTGGTATTTATGGTTATTTGTTGCTTGCTTTTCTCACTAGCATTTATATTGAGGAAGCTCTATTAATTTGCACTTTCCCGCATGCTCATCTGGCTAGCACAGGAATGCATTCATACTTCTTGATTAACAAAGGCCATTTACACAACCAGTTGATCCACTCAACTGGTACAGCCATTTATGCAAAACAAAGGCTACCTTCTGCCCCTCCCTGTGTTAAGTTCAGCTTAACCACGGCTGTGTTCACTCACTGTATTCTTCCCTGAGCTTCATGAGCATAGTGCTCATCTTCTCTGAATCTTCATCCCTTGTAGCACACTGTTGATCAGCCACATTAGCAGATTGCCAGAATTCAAATACACTAAAACTCTTGATTGTAGTCAGGTCAGGTCAGTTGCTGGAAGTATTTCTCAGCTTGAGGAAAAATTCATAAAAGGGGAGTAGAAAATTTCAAACCCAGCTATGTGGAATTACATTATGGAACAAATGCCAGTTCAGGTCTTGTCTCCAGTGATCTCTCTGCTTCGAGTTTTGTCTCGCAGTTTGAGTGGAATATTGTTTTGTAAGGGAGTATTTGTGATGTATGATACTGCTGTTCCTAAGAAAGAAGATCAGAATCAAAACACGAGACTTTTTTGCTTTTTTGACTATATACTCCATTTCTATTATCTTAGCCCGAAGAAAAGATTTTTAGCCAGCATTGTCTGCTGTCTCTCTTTATCCCTGTGAGACGGGTCAAGCTCTTAAGTTTCTTTTTTTCCTGGGGCCAAACATGTAGCCTATGAAGTTTTTGTTTCTTTTTTTACTGACTAAATGTGTGCAACAGAAGTGAGAGGACAAATTTCCATTCCCTTGATTGCTTCTCTTGAAATGTTTGAATAGGGTTTATCTTTTAATATGCTTGGTATTACCAAATAAGAGTAGTCATTTGCAAGCTGTAGTTAATTGTCATGGCACAGGGGAAAGAAATGCTCTTATACTTGGTGGTGATGAAAATTTTGCATTGCAGTTTTATGTGTTGATCATTACAAGGAGCCACATATTCCCCCTACTTATAGACACTCAGATGTTTATTGTCTTTGCAAAGGGCAGCATCTTGCAAAATACAATTTGTCTTTTATTTTCAAAATGAAAAAAAAATGGTTAAAAACACTAAAGTGCGTGCTCTTAATCTTCCTGGAGGCAAGAAGAACATTTACACAGCCCCATCATGCTTCTATTAACAACACACTTTAAATAGTCTTCTGGTGCTTTGCTGCTTTATCAAAACATAGGCTTGCTGTTCAAAATGTCACTATGTCCTGTCAGTCTAGGAAAGAGATGTCTTTTATCTCTTTGAGGCAGAGCTTGAAAGAATCTAGTTGTAAAAAGGTTATTTAGCCTTTTAAAAAGGTTATGACCAAAATATGTCCAACTTTTCTATATAACCTCCAGTACTGATCGAGGGGATTGCATGTTTGAGTCGTGTTTGCCACAGTGTTAATGGCCTCAGAATACCTTTTTTTTCCCTGATACTAGGAACAAGGCTTTGGATGAACTGCGAGAAAGTAGTTAAGTTCAAGTTCTATACCATGCCTCTGATACTGATCAGATAGGATAGGTTAGCAGGTTGTTTCTGAAGGACAGTTAATTTTTTCATTTAGCACCATTCTTTTGGCATTGCTACATGTTCATACTAAAAATCAGGCTCTTTGACATTTATTCTTTCCCT
>NW_010510036.1:10260-31844 GCF_000687285.1 Phaethon lepturus
AGTTCTAATGCTGTTGTTTGGATAGTGTTCTATAAATTTGTAAAACAAAATGCATGTCTGTGCTGGGTATAGAGTTAATACCTAAAACTTTGGTCTTTTGCAGAATTTCTCAAGCTTGCAGTGTTTGTTACCATTCTCCATGTCATGTTGGTATTGAAACCAGCAGTTTCCAATGCCATGTGCTGCCTTCTGAAATGAAGTTCTGTTTGTGGAGTATTCTTTGGTCTGACGTTTTCACTTTCTTCTCAGATTTTTGAAACTGAAGTGAATGTTTCCATTATGACAGTAGGAGTCTAATTAGTGGTAATCTCTGTCTGTTGCAGTAAATTTAATGATATATAATATCTTCACTAAAAGCTTGCAGTCAAATAAGAAAAATAATTGGAATAGAACATGCTGTACTATTCAATTCAATGTCCAAATGCTTTTAAACTTTGAAATCTAAAACTTAATTTCCTGTTCCTGTTACCAGTTTAGTTGATTGATTTTGAAAATGACTAAGACTGGAACAGTAAATTATTTGTCGCAAAGATGTGTAATGATGACTCATACCCAAACAGTGGGAAAATTCCTTAGCTTCAGGCTACCACTCCTGGTACTGATCTAGTAAACTTCTGAGAAGAATAATTTAAAAAATTATACTTTTTAGCAGATTGCTACCCTCAGCTTTGGCCTGGTAACAGATCATGTGCAAGAACAGTCTGTCAGAGCTTATTTACTTAATAAAAGCAGAAAAAGTCAGATGCTAGAGGAACACAGTAAAAAAACAAAGCAGTAGTATTGGGATAATATAAATCTGGCAAAACAGCTAATTTGACTACCTCTGCTATAAACAAGAATATGGTCTAGAGATTTGTCAGAATAAATGCATGTGGGGATTATTTAATGAAGTACATTTTTATACTTTATCATATCCAAATAGTCCTATGCCCTAAGGTACCTTAGTGCACTGTAACTGAATGGCATCATGTAATGCAGTGGAAGGAATAGAGGTTACAGAAGGAGAGCATTGGGAATAAGAATGAAATTAATAACTAGAACATTATTGCAGTACTTGAAGGCCAAGATAAATTCCATGAGATGATGATACAAACATGTAACAGATACACTCAGTGGATTCAGTGAAAGATACATCCTATGATAAATGAGAAAAATGGAAGCTGAGTTAGCATAATCTGTACATAGGGCAGATAATAAAAGTTTAAAAATAAAAACAAACTGTCATGCATTTTACAGCAGCGTCACAATTGAAGGAAGAACAAAGTGACGTGCAAGAATGGGAACAAGTGGTGAAGGACAGAACTGGGAATACTTAACAATAACAGTGTCAAATGTTTTATATTGTCAAAGGCCAGCCAGATTCTTCATCACTGAAATTAGATGTATTTCAAGTAGTCTGGGTCATCTGTCTAACATGTCATATTTTTTGAGATCTTTTCAAGCAATGACTATTCAAATTCTGCCATTAGCTAAGCCATACTTCTTTCATTTGCAGGAGAAACAATGACAAAAAGCTAGAGCCTGATCTTAATATACTGGTGTGATATGGAATAATTTGTTTATGGTCTTCTGCTTATGTAATGGGGTAGGGAAGTTAGTCTAGAGAACCGACATGTTAGATTGGGCTTCTTTAGCTCAAGCTGATTGTAATTTTATGATGTGTAGTTCTATATGACCTTGGGAGAAACACCAAAAAGCGGTTGTAACTGCCTCTGCATCGCATTTCTTCCTTATCTCCATCTTGTTTTGGAGCATAAGTGTAATAGTTGCAATTCAACCTACTTGATGGGCCAGAGTATTAGCCAGACAGCTCTTCTCACTTCCTTTGGACAGGAGACCGAACGGTGATAGTGACTGTAAAAGAGTGTCAACCTTCAGGCTCGGCCTTGAATAAACTAGAAACATACATTTCCAGTGTCCACTGAAAATACTGCTTTGTGACAAACAGTTACATTTATCCCTGCATGCTTGTACCAAAAAATAGTGCCCATCCACTATGAAACCAATTGTACAGACAATCTTTGTTTTCAGAAATGAAGACTAAAATATTGGAGGCTTCCTCTCTCCATTTATGAAGGGAGGAGAGTATTCTTTTGAAGTTGTCCTGATTGTTGTTAATGCCAGGAATATGCGAAACCCTCTTTCCAAATTTTTTTATTCAGCTGTCAAGTCAAATAGCAAATTTTCTGTAAGGAGTAACTAAATATGAAACACTGTTTAATTTCCTATGTTTACTTAAGTATTAACTTCTTTATTCTTAGATAATTTTTTTTCTTCCCATCAGCTGGAACTGAAACATATGCCCATTAGGTTCTGGGCATGGATTAATTTTTATTGCAGTGGTAGTTAGCCACACCACCTGAATGTGAAGCCTTATTGTGTAAGACATTACATAAATTCATAGCAGAGATTTCCTTTCTCAAAGAGTTTAAAATCTAATTAGATGAGCAAATTAAATTAAAGGCTGTAAAGAAAATGGATACAGGTACATACCAACATTGAAATATGCCCACAGGTTGTGTTGCAAATGCAAAAAGGGAAGGCCCCTGACTCAGGAATTTACAGTCTCATCAAGGAAAATGGCAGAAGTTTTTAGATTTTTGACTGGAGATGATAACTGACAAGAATTCTTTACTGAGATGCTTTTTGTTTCTGTCAGTGCTGGTTTTTTGGTACTTGCTGTGAGCACCCTCTTTAACATGAAGTGACATTAAAAGATTTTGCACTTTAAGGGAGGAGTAGTTTTGATTTGACTAATGTTACAATATGACTATTGGTTGAAATATACTTGTATCTTGGAGGCATATATTTGAATTCGTTTGTTTGTTTTACATGGGGAAAGGAGGTTTCTGATGACGTAAATATTTTGGGCTTTGGGTGGGATTTTTTTAATGCCTGGCTTCTGATTTCCATCCAGACTGCAGACCAGTTAGCCTTTCCAGAGTATCAATCTTTAATCACTGTTTCATTTTTAGTCTTAATATCTGTGAAGGAGGCTTCTGAGGCCAATATGGAAAGACTTTGCCCTGTTCTTGCAGAAGAGACTTCTTCACAAGGGTCCACACATGGTCCAAGAGAAATCCATGAAACCACAGGAACTGAGTTAACTTTACCTGATGAAAAAGTAACTCAAATAGAAAACATACTTGATCTCTGGAGTGGAAGCCTTAAGGTATTTATTTTCCATGGAATCCTTAAAAATCTTATACAGATGTTACTGTGTTGTAGAATAAGTGAAAGTGCAGGAAAGTTGCAGTGTGATTACACTGGGAAATGGTGCTTTTCTTATTGATTGTGGTTGCTGTTGTGTATTGTATATAAGCACTACAATATTTTGTTTCAAGAACTTTGGAATAACTTTTTGCATTGGGGATGTTCAATTATTATCATGCAATAGTTCATTATGTCTGATAATATTGATAGATATAAACAGCCTACGTAATGAAGGCATCACTGTAAATATTCGTGTCTTCTTAATTGCTAAGTGTTTTAAGATTAAAAGATTAGGGAGGAGGGAATAATTTTACTAATTGCACTACTGTCATACCTTTAACTTTTCAGACGAATGTTCTGACTGAACTGAGAAAATGGAAGCTTAGTTTGATTGAACATCACAACCTTCAAATGAGACAAGAAAAAGAGAAACACACTGCACACGTGAGACAATTGAGCAATGAGATGGAAAACCTGAAGGAGTTACTACATACTTATGAAATATCTATTGGCAGAAAAGATGAGGTAGTAGTTCAATTTCATAACTCAACAGTTCCTCTCTTTTTAAAAATATCCACACTGAATTTTTGAGTCCATCTCTGAGTAACAAAATTCTTCTTGCAGCAAGTAACATAGAGAAGTAAAATAATATATTTATACTGTATAATAGAAAAAGAATAATTGTTTCTAATGACATTGTCCATACTAACAGTGGAAATCTAATGTGTTGTATATGCATATTTTGTATTGTCTGCTTATTAAATCTAGGGTCTGTTGTTGTTCCTTATTTCTTCCATGAAGGTCACACTGGCTTAGATAGGTCTGTTAGCTCTTACACTTTAAAAGCCTTTAGTTTTTCAATGATTAGATTTGTTTTCTTGAATTTTAAATGAGCATCAGTGTCGTAAATGTTAAAGGAGTCCTAAGTAAATAATCTTATTTTAGGATTCTTAGGAACCGCACATTTGTGCAAATTGTTAGGTTTGTACATTTGAGGTCTCCAAGTTACACTTTTCTGCTATCAACAATGTCAATAAGTTCAAAATTAACTAGAATTGTGGAAATTGATATAAAATTTTGGCAGCCCTACAATCACATAATGTAATTGAATCCTTCTATTGCTATCCTGAATTGTTAACTTTCTACTTGAGAACACTTAATGGAGTTCATTTTTTTAATTCTTATTTACCTTTATTTTAAAAATTCCTATTGAGGAAGTTAAAATATGGAAGAAGGCGATGTTTTGTGTCCATTTGGAAACCAGTCTAATCTTACAGACCAAGCAAATACAAATTTTGTAACATCACAAGAACAGGATTGGTGTAATATCATTTAACTACTACATTTGTGCAGAACCACAGTTACTTCAGTGTATACCATTTAAACATATCTAACTCTGTTGGGTATCACTGTATGTCACTCATGTTTAATACACTATAATTCTCCATGCTACATTGAAAGCAGTATTTTTTTCTACTACCAAAGAAATTAATTCTTCAGCCAGTTTCATAGTTCTGTTTCCAAAAAAAGTTCTTTTTAACAGAAAATTATTTGACTTACCGGTAGGTGGCAGTGCTTCCATGTATCACAGCAAGTTTTGAGCCATACGGTGTATTCTGACATTGGCAGTCAATCAAAATATTATGAATACTGTATATTCCTATTTTCACACTGGAAACCTCACAAATGTTTTTTAACAGCAAAAGTATGCCAAATAACAAACATGTATTTAGGCTAAGACTTCTAGTGTGTATTAACAGGTACACAGCATCTAAAGTTGATATTTTATGTTAGTGTAGGACACTTTTGTTGAAAAAGTAATTAATTATATTTATTACCTTTGCTTTCTATTTTCTTATTGATTTGTTGACAATTTATGCTAATGTACTTCTAATTTTAGATAGTCATTGTTAATTATATAGCAGATACTATTCAGTTATTCTGAAACTGCACAAAGTTAGAATTAGTCATATGTAAGCAATGTAGCTTATACTAAATTTATTAAAATACAGTATTATGAAAACCTCATACTTAAAAACATAGACAGATCAGCTTGAAATTACTTCAAATGTATCAAATTGACCTTTATTTGTTTCTGACTTTGATACTTTGAACAATTTAAAGAAACCAAGCTTTTGCCTAGGAATATTTCATTAAACATTCTCAAGATTGACTGAAACAGTTTGCATGATATTCTGTACTGAAACAAAATAGGAGTTTTGCACTATTTGCTAAATAACCTTGTTGATTTAAGGGTAAATTTATTTTAGAGTATCATTCATTTAATTAATGTATGTTCAATAGTTATTGCATATAACATATGCAGTATAACAGATTAACACATATTAGCATATTAAATCATAAAATATTGTTCTTCACAGTCTTTATGCAGTAGTTATAGTAACTTTAAGTTCTTCCCAAGAGTCCCAACATTTATCAGTGTTGCCCATTGGAGCTGCTCAGATATGACTGGTGGCAGAAACTAGCTTAAGCAGTAGGAAAAAATATAGAGAAATACTCTGTGATTTGGTGTACCCAGTTTGCATCATGCCTGGCCTAATTTTTAATCTGGGAAACTCAGCTGTTTCTGTATACTAATTAAAACATATTTAGAGGTTGGTGGTAGAATTCCCCAAGTGCATTCTCTGTCTGGCAGGCAACCTTGCCTCTCAAATGTTTTGATTGCTGTAAACCTATATGATATCTTTCATGAGATCTTTTAGAAGAGAATAACCATTTTTAATACAATTTTTCTAGTTCTTAGCAACTCTTTAGCTTGTTTATTCTGTTCAGAAAATTGAATAAGCTTTCTGCAGATAAATAGTTTCTTTACACTGCAGTTAATTAATAATGCACTAAAGCAGACTTTTAATATAAATGTTCCTGATCTATCAAAATTGTCTTAGCAAGTAAGTGATTATTCTGATCTTATGCTACAGTAACATTTAATTATTAGAAAGTAGCACAGAAGCCTGCAGATGTAGGATGAAAAAACAATTCAGTTGAACTTTTCCTAAAACTATACGGTCACAGTGTTTAAGTGCCGCAGATTGAGTGTTGAAGCCACAGGAATTTTATTCCTGATTTGAACGCTGATTATTGTTTCCTGCTTGATTAGGCTAAGGGGGAGATTTAGTAGAAAGCATCTGTTAGAAGCAAATGCTTTAATTGAAAAATAACTGATGCATAAAGTACATTCTGTTTGACTTTACAAAGATCATGGCTATTGAAACAGCATTAATAAATATTTTTGCAGGTTATTACTAATTTGACCCAAGCATTAGAGAGGCAAAAGGAGAGAGTAGAGTTGATGAGAAAGTTTACACTGTGGCGGATTCAGCATGTTAAAGCCAAACAAGAGGTATGTACACAAAATAAAAATGCAATGCAAATGAAACCTCTGAACTCAAAAGGGTCAGAGTTGCTGGAGTTCCTGCTACAGCTTGAAGAAAAGACAGTGTTTATATTTTGATGTGTTTGACAATGTCAAATAAGAGTTTGAAAACATCAATTCTAAAAATAACACTGCTGTCGGAATACTTTTTGGCATGGGGGTTGGAAATCAAACCTATACTTGTCTTATATTGCTCCAGTTACTGTGATCAGCTGAGAACAAATCACCATAGTTTACAGTATCTGCGTTTTGAAGTAGGTGCCAAGGGAATCTCTACCTAAATTTGAAACACATTACATTTGAACAGTCATATGATACAGTGTCACATTTTTGGGAAAGCCACTATCACAATTAAAACTTCAGCTGCCCTCTTTTCTACATGTTGCCAAAACTTGAAATAGCTAAGACCTAGTTGCACACAAAATGTTGGGCATTGCATCAGGCATCTAACAGTCTACTCAGTGAGGTATGACAGAAAAGAAGGATCCCATGTCAAAACTGCAAACCTTTCCCATTTCCAGGTTGTTAAAAAGGAGAAGCTGTATGCAGAACCTTTGTTCATTGGTACAGATTCCTGTCTAGACTCAAGTTCATTGACGCTATCCAAAACCCTGCTGATTTGCAGAGAGGTTTAACCTTTTCTTTTTTCCTTCCCTTCCATCTTAGAATTTACTAATAATTTGTAGTCTGGTTTTTACTCGGCTCTTTTTGTTTTTTTTTTAATTAATTTCTGAAAAAAATAACTTAATGCTAAAATACATTGGCTGGTGACTATTTTGAAAAAGCATGGAATAATAGAATTGCCTTAAAGGACTTTTTAAAGCATCCTGAAGTTTTAATTTATTAAAAAGATAGGTGCTTTATGCTAATCATCTGCAAACTTTGAAACTGCAGATTTTATATGGTTCCTGCAGTGAATCAAAATGTTCCACCCACTAAATGGCTTCACACATGCATGGTTACGCTATGTATGTGAGTTTATTGTTTAACTGTCATTAAACTAAGAGTAAAAACACTGTTTTGTGTAACCTAGGAATTCACAAATATGGTTTCTCATACTGGGGACAGTAATGCTCCGTGACATGTGCAGGAAGAAACATTGAGCTGCAGATGCTATGTTGTGTATCACTTCACTGTGCCACTTGTAACTCAGTTTAGGTGTTCCTACTGTGGTTTATGTAATAAGTTGTAAAACAATTATTCACACTCTATTGAGTACTTAAATTTTTAGGAAATGTCAGTTTACATATGATGTGGCTATATTTGTTTCCTAAGGAATATGCAAATAGAATAGCAGACAAACAATTCCAGACAGCTTTGATGAAGAAAGTATGGACAGCATGGCGCTCTCTTAGTGAAGAAAAATGGAAAGAAAAAGTTGCAAAAGCCTGTCAGTTAAGGGCAGAAGATGTCTGTGTTCAGCTCACCAATGATTATGAAGCCAAAATTGCAGAGGTAAAACAAGGTTTCTTTTTTCAAGCTTTCTGTCCTTCAATCCCTCACTTCCCATCCCTCTAAGATAACTGTTTCTCAGCAAACTTGAAAAACAGGAGGACTTACCAACAGAACAGAGATCCTAAGTACACAAGAAGATTTGAGGAGGTCTGAGATCTCTATTATGGTTTTTTCCCCCTGCATCTGATATAAAGTGTTGCTGATCTGCATGCAAAGGTGAAGTAAATTGGAATTCCTGAAAGTAGACAAATCTCTGTTTTCCCACCAGTAGGGTTGTTATTTGTTTTCTAAGAGTACGCTATTAATACTGGCTATGCATTTTGAGGTCTTACTGAAGAAGGCAGTGGAAATAGAAGACCATTATTATTATGAATGATCATGATGAGTACAATATTTTTTCCTCGAACAGCTACACTGTTAAAGGCTGAATTTAAATTTGGTTTTGCCTTCAACTTACCAATTAAACTTGTTAAAAAATTTTCAGAGCTTAAGGTGAAGTTATCAATGTATGCATTGGTGCAGAGTAAGTAAATAAAGTTTTAAAATACACATTTTAAAAGCTTTGTATTTTACCAAGAAATTAAACCTAGAATTCTAAGAACAGGCTTACCAAATCTGGCTTACCAGCACAAAAACAGCAAGTAGTGAGTTACAAAGGTAACTTGGTCTGTCTCTTCTCAACATTTTCAGTTTTTTACAGTAGCTAGAAAAGATACATTGCTGATGACAACTCACACCATGCTTAAATACTTTTCTGGGAACACTTACTGTTCTGTTGGGCAAATCCATGTTCCTGTGGAAATCTAGCTTGTGCCAGATGCCTAACTTCTAAAAGACAAAAACTTGAGAGATAACTTTCTGCCTAATTGGTTAGGTAGGGTCTGACAGTCCTTTTGAATACACTCTTGTCTTTGGTGTGCTCTAGTACAAATAATGTGCTGTAGTAGAAAGAAATGACAAGTAGCTGTTCATCTGTGGTGAACCAGAGAGTTTTGAACTGAAAATACATGTCTTTGTAAACACAGTAAGTGACTTGTAATGCTAATTGAGGAATGTGTTTGTAGTTTGATTCAGAAGTACAAGACAGCTGTTTCCTTATTCTCTTGTAGCTAACTGCTACTTTGGAACAGACAAAAGCTGAGATTCTGCGACTACACAGTGAAAGAGAACAATACGAAGACACTATGAAGAAAGCCTTTATGCGTGGTGTATGTGCTTTGAATCTGGAAGCAATGACCATGTTTCAGGGCAAGGACAGTAGGACAGATCCTGGTCAGTGTAAAAAGCAGCTCTAATCTGATAGTATGTGTGGGTTTTTGTTGGGGTTTTTTGTTTGTTTGTTTTAAAATATTCTCACTTTTGTCTTATTTAATATGAGGACTTGTGGCAATATAGAGTTTATCAGATTCTTATTGCTTTAAAAAGTACTGTTGAATATGTTGAGAAATACTCTGATGCTGAAAACTTTGTACTGCTCTAGTTGAAAGATGGAGCATGTTCTTTTCATCCCACCTTGCTGTGAGGGTGGTAACCTGCAGCTGAAGGCAGCACCAGAAGCCAGGGATGGCAAACTTCTTAAAATACTGTGGAAGATTACCCAGAATTCTGTCAGCACCCAGGTTATGGGAAGGGGTGAGGGGGAAATCCTGGAAAACCCTCTTCTGTTTTCTGGAATCTCACTGTGCAATGTGTCTGCTTTACCCAGGCAGCTCTCCCTTCTTTCTTAATCTTGCCTTTTAATACAAAAAGGGCAAGTAAATCTCACAGGTTCTGTATTTGGTTGGAGTTCTGTGCCAGAACAGGAAACACCAATGTAATTACATCAGCAGCACACTTGTAAAACTTGTGCAGCTACACGGGAAAGAGCTGCACACCCTTACTGATGTAATGAAATCACCCCCTCAGAGTAAGACAATCTATAGCAGTAGGAGCATAATTATGCTGGTGCAGCAGTCTACATTAAAGAGAAAATAGCTGTGCCAGCAGAAGTGTCACAGCTGTACATATGGCTTAACAACCAGCTGTACTGGCAGCAGTTGTTAATGGCCTTACACAAATAACTTGAACTGCTAAACTTAACCATCTCATACCAGAATTTTCTGAACTACTTCAGAGAAATTCCTCCCAAAAAATGTAGATATAAAGAGGAAAGAAAAACCTGAAGAAGGTTTAAGAGGATACTTACCTGAGCAGCTCTCAGAGCCTGTTAAACATATACGGTGTTTGTGAGGTTGCTTAGAAAACTAGAATATGGCATTGGCTAAGTGCAGTAGCTGCGGCTAATAAAAACATAGGTTCAGTATTTGCAGAAAGTCAAGAATGAATGATTTTTTTGAAGATACTATGTTTGGGAATAAAGTTACAGGGGATTGCCCAAGTACTTTATTTTTTATTGTGTTATAAATTAAGAACTCTCTATTGAAGCTTTATCTTATATTTGTTTGTTTATTGTTTTCCAAAAACATGCAACAAACAGTGAGTCTCCCAAATATTGATGGGTAACCGAGTGGTGTGAAATAGGAAAGCATTGTTTCTGTAAACCTGTAAAGAAGATGGTAAGTAGGAAGGAAATGAAGAAAACTGAGCTCTAGAGCTGCCATGACCAACTCCTGCAGTTCATGGACCAAATATTTTGCTTGATTTTTACTATGATACACAGGCACAGAAGCTAGAGATTTTGCTGTGCTGAACAATGCTGGGGTGCCTGTACCCAACTTTTTGGGTGCCCAGCATCATGCTTTTTAATTTCCTGTGGTCACTGTAGTCCTCATCAGGCTTCATAACATCTCACAGTCTCTGTTGTCCTTGGTCTCATGCCTGCCATCTTTTTCCACTGCCTCTTGCACCACCTTGTCCCGTGCCCCAGGTACACTATCACTTTCTTGCTACAGCCGGGCGGTGCTTTTAATGAAGTTAGGTACATAATTATTTAATATGGTTGTACAACAGTTTATTTGCATTATTTCTCAGGTATAACAGAACAGTAATGAGGATGTTGGGTGACTTCAAATATCAGATTAAATGATTATTGTGATGTGTTCTAGTCTTCTAATATGTGGACATTAAAACGTCCATGTGCCAGAGTCAGTGGTTACATATTTATATGAACGCTGCAGTGCCACCTACTGTCATTGGAAATAAAAGTGGAATTTGATCCCTTTACAGATTTATTACTATTAGGTTATTATAATGGCCATTTAATATACATACAATATACAAATAACATACATATAATGCACATTGTAATGTAGGTTATTAATAGTGTGCAAGTATCACAATCTTAATGGGACCGTAACAATTGGAGTCAATGTTGATGGTCTAAAATCTCTCTGATACTCTGATCCACTGGTCTCATTATTATTATTATTACTATTATTACTATTATTATTGTTGTTATTATTATTACTATTATTATTATTATTATACTTAGATTATTTTTAACCTCTATGTATTTAAAAGAACATTGAAGCCAAAAGAATTCATGGCTTTTTACTTAAAAATCGTAACATTGCTTTTTTAAGTAACATAGATCAATTCTCATTTTTCTGTAACTATGCATTGGTCCTGTCTGTGCTTAAGCTTAATGTGCGTTTACATACTTATGTATCTACAAAATGCATATTCTGGCATGCTTTCAACTTTCCCTCTGAAAATCTTTGAGTATTGCACCAATTTGAATTACCTCCTTATATTTTTCCTTCTCACTTCAAGGGAAAAAAACCACACACAAAAAACCCCCTTAAAAACCACAACTACCACATGGTGTCACTCTAGTCCCTGGAATGAGCAAAGTTCCCTTTTGCTAGCATCACTTGCCTCAGAAACAGGAGAGTAAATAAGAATACCTCTCTCTGCTTCCTTTAAGGAAGTTTGTATTCTAAAGGGAAAGATTGAAACTGCTTGGAAAAGATTTTGGACTTAGGTCTGCAGATCTAACCTCCCCAGGATGTCTGCATTGCAAGACAAAAGAATCCTGAATGGATTTTGCTCAAGCTCAGGCTTACCCAGCTGGTGGGGGGAGATGAGGGCTCTAGGGCACCCGTAGATCATCCCAGCTCTACAGCCACGTATGTGTGTATATAATGTCCAGCCATTGTATGTGGAGATGAGATGCTGCTAAGCATGATTTATGGCTCCTTGAAATTGCAGTATGTTTTCAGGAAAGTTAAAATAACATTTTGTTTTACTGACAGTGAGCCTCCTTAAGGATCTTATGCCCTTGAAGAAGTCCCATATGGTCTTTCTGTGTTTTGCTGCTCTCTGCCTGAACTGGATTTTGGCTTTTCACGTAAAAGCAGCTCTTGCACACTGGATTTAGTATTGGCAAGCACTATGGAGAACCTCAGTTCTTTGCACTACAAGTGTGTGACAAGTGCCATAGGCATGTTGAGGCATAATACAGAAATAAGCCCTTTGGAAAATACTGTTTCCAAGAGTTTGAAAAGAAGGGCCAAATGAAGGAAAGTTTTTATATAAATACACACACCTATAAAGAACAGGCTGATTCCTTTAATTAGATTATGCAGAAATCCCAAAGGAATAGTAAAATTTTTACTGTGACTTATCTCTTTTTTTCCCCCTTAGGGTTTGCTAGATTATGTGCTGATCGCATTACTTTGTGTTTCTAATAATAGATGTAGGAAGTAGGAGAAATGATAATGGTACCGTTGTTGCAGGAAGGCTACCTCCTTCGCAATATAATCCCCCCTCACCACCACCTCCACCAGCAACTGCTCTTCAGCTGGAAGACATGGTAAGTGTGTAGCTGGAACAGAACTGTATTTGCTAGTGACAAAAACGAACTTCCTCGGTTGGAGCTTTTTAAAGATAAATACCATAATCCATGAATTGAAGGAATTTGAAGACAGTCTAAGTGTGAAAAGAAACCTCAGGTACGTTCAGACTACCTTGTGTAAATAAAGTGACTGGGGCACAGCTGCTGTGATTTGCTTTACTTTAATGAAGCCCTGTTTTTTATTTTAGTGAAAATGCGTTAAACTAATGAAGACAAAGTCACTATAATAAGCAGAAGTTGCTCTCTAACGTTCTTTCTGGAAAAAAACTATAGAGTTTTTTGCAAAAAAACTAAGCTTAACATAATCCCAACAGAAGAAAAGCTGGCTTGACTTGAAGCTTCTTTTGCGAAAGTGTAACATGTATAGACACTGAGGGAACTCAGCTTATTGTCCTGTCATGTCAGCTTAGCCAGATCATTATCCAGTAGCCTGGATGTTCTGGACCTGCCCTTCATGCTGAAAACATTGCCGCTGTAAAACAATTTCACACTAGAGTACAGATTAGGACAGAGGATGTGCTTGCCTCTTCCTGATTTTTCATTCTACCAGTATCAAATGCTACTCATACTGTTTCTACAATTCTTAGACAAGTAGTTTTAAATTACCCAGAAGACAATAAAATTAGAGATAAAATATCTGCAAGAACTTAAATTTAAGGAGGGTAATTGGAATAATCAAAAAACTGGCTATCTGAAGAGTAAAATTGTGTTTTCTAGAAAGTTATACTCATTCTGTGTAAACTCTGGTTTCATTCACAGTTTTCTACCCACCTGGGTCATGCAAGCACTTCTCAGACCAGGCTAGATTCTGATTCTCCAGTAATCGTCAGTAGCACAGCTACAGGATCTGGTGTGGCGTCAACTCAAAAACTGGTAGCATCCTAAAATTAACTTTTTTATTGTTTAAGGCATAATCATAACTAATACTTGTTTGGGTATCATTATTTCTGCATTTTTTCAGAGCAACACAAATATGTAGTTGAGGAAACTGCCATAGAGTTTACATAGCTGTGTAAGGACATTAGCTTGCAAATGCTCATTTATGTTACAGAAACCCATTTATGTTAGGAGCAATTTTACATTATTTATAGAGGGGGATGTATGACAGAGTGAAGAATAGAGTGCACATAAACTTAAGTACAGCACAACAGGAACAATTGGTGTTTCCTGTGATACCATTTTGTTCTGGAAAGAATATGCTTTGCTTTAGCATCCCACTGTTTGAAATGTCTCTCATTCCCTCTTCTGTATTTGCTGCTAAACTGCCCTTTTTACTTTTCTTCACTGCCTTCTGCATTGCTCTTCTTTCCTTTTCCCATCGGATACAGTTTGCTACCAGCTGTCAGAGAAAGATGCCACATTTTACTACATGGAAGATTCTTCCTGTCTGCTATGTCACTGCTAAAAAGACTTTCCAGGGTGACAGAAGTGCCTGCAGCTGTCACTCCGAGTGTGGAGCCAGGGAGCAAAGCTAAGCTGTCCATGCTGCTTGATTTTTATCAAATTAGCCTTACTCCCCTCAGGATAGAATTCACTTTCTCAAAACACTATCTCATACTTCGAGTGAAAAAAGATGAAATAAACCAGATTGCAACTAGGTTGGGAAAATTCAGTCCTGTAATACCATAATTGGATTACCTGCAACATCCCATGTTCCATTTAGGCATGTGGCTGATAAAACTAAGGAGATACACTACAGGATTGTAAATACTATGTCTAGAATTTTTTACAAGCTAATACTTACTTTATTTGCAGCCCATGGCAAAAGTAATAACATCTGCTCAACAGAAAGCAGGAAGAACAATCACTGCTCGAATCACGGGCAGAGCTGATATGGGACAAAAAGCCAGAATTTGTGGTAGTTTAGCAGTGATGGGAGTTGCTCCACCCATGAGTTCAGTCATTGTTGAAAAACATCATCCAGTCACTCAGGTAAGTCAGAATTATGCTTGTAACACTGTTGTATTGCAACACATCTGGTGTGTAATAAATATGATAGTCCCAGGGGTATATTCCATGTACTCTTTCTGCAAATAAATGCCTGAGTGAAGACAATCAGGTTGAAGTATTTCTCTTGAATTAATCTGATGGGGGAGAGAGTTTACCTTGATTAAAAGCAGAATGACTACTGTTTGTTGCAGTAAGGTGGCTAGTTTCTTGGGCAGAAAATTCGTTGTTGTTAAATGCAAACCTTTTCGTTTCAGAGACAAGAAACCTTTCAGAGACTTCCTCATAGCAAATACTGAATATCAAAAGGAATGTTGGCATGATTAAATTAGCACTACATTGGAAAATTCTGAACAATTTGGTAAAAAAACTAAGCAAACCAACTTTGAAGTAAGATTGAGGTGATAAAAGCTCAGGTTACCTAGTAAATTGGAAGTGTAGCACTTTATGTTCTGAAAAGTATATTAGAGATAAGGAAGGAAGAAAATTACCCAGTCTGTTACCCCCCTCCCCCTTTTTTTTTTGAGATGTGTATTTCAGCTTACTGGATTGCAAATCTTTCTGTTTAAACTACAGCTCACTCAGAGCTATCTTAATGAGATTTTTTGTTTCCGTTAAGTGTTATGATATATCTGATTACTTTTCAGCAAACCATATCCCAAGCTACAGCTGCTAAATATCCTCGAACTGTACTCCATTCTTCTGGTTCTACCACTGGGAGACCTGCAGGACAAGTTGGGCGAATGCTTCAGGGCCAAACTCATACCAGTGTTCAGTCAATAAAAGTGGTTGACTGAGCGACTGTCTGTCTCACTGGTGGGGGTTTTTATCAAGGTACAATTTAAACCTCTTCCCAGTCTTTCCAGATTTGATGTAGCAAGGCCTAAAGTATGTATCATGTTTCTACTCTTTTCTAAAAAAAAAAAAAAAAAAATTTAAACTAAAAGTGCTTTTATAGTAAACATTTGGAGAGGAAAATGGAACTTGAAATGCTGTTCTACGTCCAAACTATTTGAGAACTTATTTTATTAAGATAAACACTTTTTATTTAAGGAATCTTTTGCACACTTAAATAAAGGATAGAATGTGATTTTTGACTGAATTTCTTTACTTAGTTCCAACATTACTAACATCTACTTTCAAGTGAAAGTGAAATTTATTTTTGTTACATACACTTTTAGTTGGTTGTGCAACTAAGTGTACTTAACATGCATTTTAATTCTATCCTGCAGCAGCAGGATATTCTACTTAAATGAAGAATAGCAGGTGGTAGCCTTCACACCCAGGGTGCTAATGTTGCAGAACTTGATGCATGCCTGTCAGGATCTAAGGATTTGTGATCTTAGATCCCTAATTCCAAAACCGGAAGATTTACCAGTCTGTTCTTCATATTCCTGTGATGCTCTGCAGCCATGTCAAGAGGGCAGTTAGGCAAAAGACTTCAGACTAAGGTACAGATCATCATCTTTTTAGTACAAACGATAAGATTCAGGACAAAATAATGCTAGCTATATGTAGACAGACAAGGCAATTCAGTTCTTCCATTACATGATAAAACTATTGCTATTTTGTTATAGACTATAAAAATAGACATTTTACATAATTTTTCAGATATGAAATATATTCAATAGTGAGAAAACCTTTAAATATGTTCAGCAAGACACTACCAAATATTAATTCAAAATATGAAGAAGACCTGTTAAGTATGAAATATCAAATGTTCTTTTTTGACTTATACAAGGTTATGCCATGATGGAAAATTCTGTAGCCAGACACACATGGTTTTAGACATGACATTTTTGTCTATTTTCACTACATAAATCAAACGCCGAAGAAGAAAGACTTGTTCTAATCCTAGCGCTAATTAAACAAGAGAAAAGCCCTCTTTAGACAGGAACACTATAATCCTAGCAAGATTTTATAAAACCCTGAATCCCAAATGAGGCCAGGTGCCAACCTTTTTCTGGAAGTGTTAATTTATACACGTAATTTTCACTTACTAAGTTTAATTTCTTTCAGGTAGAAAACTTCTCATTTGCATTTCATGTCAAACACAAAGTAGCTTAATTTGCAGTTCCATTACAGAACTAGCGTATCAATGTTAAGCCAGATGTAGAAATTGTAGGGGGGTGGTTCTTGCTTAGCAGTATAGTCATAGATTACCAGCCAGCCATTCACTCTTAAATTCTTTAAATCATTGTATAGCAAGCATATGAGAAAGAACTAACAAATATTTCAGATGTGCAAATTCTTCTGGCTTGGAAAAAGTCATAGACTTGAAAATAGGTTTTTGTTTCCAGAAAAGAAATTATTTGTATTTGAAAGTCACTTTCCATCTGGCATGTAATTCTATCATATATGCCATGTTTTATTGATGAACTCATGAAATTGCACATTTTCTGGAGTCGATGTCAGTGCTACTTGCAGCTCTGATCTTCTCTGTAAAGTAAGAGGAGAAAATGCTCGCTTGAACTGCTCTGCTTTTTACAAGTTCAGGCTAATCTAAGTGAAGGATGGGTGAACACATTTCAACTGTGGTTGCAGGAGAAAGGGAGGGGAAAGCAAAGTTAGCACAAATCTTCCTTTAGAAATCTCAAGTCTCACTTAAACGCTCTTCAAGCAACCTCACCCTCCAGCAAGGGCAGATTCCCAGAAAGGAAGAGAGTGTCTTCCAGCTCCACCATAGTCACGCCTTCCCAGCACCAGCAGGCACCTCAGCACTGCACTGCAGTCTCACAGAGGACAGTGTGAGACAACAACTTACCAGCTAAAGACTGAAATCCTGCTTCCACCAAGTCTTCATATATATGCTTGACAGGATTCTGATGAGCCAGCAATATACCATGTAACCAGATGAGCAACATTCTGTTTCCATGTTCCTTATAACTTTTTTCCCCTATGCAATACAGAAAGCATTTGTCTGTTCCATATGCTGGAAACAGTGTATTTTGTGCTTTTAGAGTCCCAAGAGGTTTTAAAACCTACTCATTTACTCTTACTTCCTTTCTCACCTCGAAGCAAAATGGAGACTGAGACTTATAAAGGTTTAAAAAAAAAAAAAAAAACAAAAAAGTTTTATTTTAAGGCTTCCGTAAAGGGCAGAGGAGGATTTTAATACTACTTAAAATTAATTTGTTCCTTTTTTTTTCTTCAACATGTGGCAATAAATATACCCTGTAGTAGTAGTAAACAAGTATAATGCATATTATAGAAATATTGCTTTCCCAGCACTTAGGATGCCAGAAACTGCTGTTTCATGGTAGCTGTGAAGACAGAGCATGAACAAGGTCTTCCTGTGTCACAAAGTTCCCCAGGCCCTCACTTGCAGTGTGACCGGCTCTTAAGACCCTTCTGTTCTGCTCACTGCTCCTGTTTTTGATTCCCAGAGATGAAGTTTCCTTCAGGCCAAGAAGGAGAACAGAAGAGGCCTGTACTTCTACAGCACCTCTTCCCAGGACCCAGGGATGAGGCTTGTGTCCATTCACCACTCCTTTTGATAATTTGGATAAGAGCAGCATGGCCAGCGTGTATCTGTGATACATAATTTAAAAAGCAACTCTGCCTTGTGGTTTTTATAGCTTATATATTACATCTAGCCATGCAGATATTGTTACCTGTCCATTGTTCTTCAATAGCTTTAATTTGTTCATCTGTGAACTTCCAGAACAGGGCCAGTTTTTTCCATTCCTGGGGTTTTAACTGGTTGTATGCTAGATTCCAGAGGGAGGAACGGATTTGCTTGGTCTGTGTTCTGTGATCTTGTTTGAAGGACAAGCTGAAGTCTGGCCCATCATCACAATGAGCTAGATGTTCCTGAAAAAGAAAGCAGATGATAAATTCTGTAATGAAGCTGGGAACCTTTGCTTAGTGAGCCGTGAGCACTGTGTTCTGTACGGTCATATGTAGCTACCTGCAGGTGATTTGCTCAATGCAGGTAAAGGAGCTTGTGTTCAGCTGCTAGAGTTCTTTGGAAGATGTCTTAGCAAGGATGATGTAATTACAGTCTTAATAACAGAACAGAAACTAAGCCCTCCTTTGCGTATTGCTGTGTCTTGAGTTAAATGTAAAATAAACCACTTACTTTCTCTAGCACACTAGCAAGTACTAGGCCTACACTGCTGTGCTCCCTGGCTCTACTTCATATACCACATTTTGAACGTGGCTGGAATTCAGCCACGGTTCTTATTCTTTCCTCTTGCTTCTCAAAATGCTGATCTCCCTCTGTGAAGGGGCTATGCATGGCACTTGCTCAGGCTCTTCCCACCTCTGCCCCATCAGCTCCAATTGGCTGACATGGGGAGTACCCACATCACTTGATAGCAGTGTGAGCCACCGGGTTTAGCATGCAGAGCCCTGTTCAGCAAAGCGTCTACGCACTGGTAAGCACATGTGTTGAAACTGGATCTAGTTTTATTGCCTGAATAAGCAAAATCAGATTGATATCAAAACTGCAAGCATTTTACCCTCCAGATGAAAAGCGATGTTGCTACTGTATGAACAGCTCATCTGAAACAGGAGTGATGGTGTTGCCTCTTGTTTGGGCACCTCTGCAAAAGCCACACCTAGCAGTGATTTCAGCCCTAGCTGAGCGATGCCCAGGGAAGAGTCTCATTCCTAGTGCAAGTAAGCTCAAACTACTCTTCTATTTCATTTTGTTTATGCGCTAGTCCTGTTTCAAATCAGTCTCCAAAGTGAAAAATGTCTTCAGGAAGTTGATAGAAGGTTACAGAGCAGATACTAAGCAAAAAAGGAAATGGCAGCATAGCACATTTCAAAAGTGCTAAGCATAAAATACTCTATTCCAGATTAAATTCAGAAAAAATACGACAAGGTTATTTCCTAACCTTCTGAGAGTCTTGCAAGAAAAAAAAAAATCTCAGTTCAGTAACTAAGCATCATCATCATGTATGTTTGCTTCCATTCTTCTGGTGCAGACTTTATTTCATGCTTCCTGACACATCCAAAGTGATGTTTAAGGACTTTCAACAGGACAGTTTCAGGCTCTCCCTGGTTCAGTGTTTCTCTTCTGAGATTTAAAAAAAAAACCACACCAAAAAAAACCAAACAACAAAAAACACAAACAAGCAAACAAACAAAAACCCCTTTTTTCTCCTTTTGCAGCAGCACAGCTTCTCTTTGGTGCTGATTGTGTGTCTAGGTGATGGCAGGGACAGTTAACAGCAGCCCTCAAGAAGCAGTAAATAGAAAAAAGGGCAAACAGATTGAACAAGATGCTCTCACACACATTAGTATCATGTGCACTTCCTCACGGCAACATGACATTTCCTTTTGTAACCCATGCCTTGTCACAGATGATAAGTCAGCTGAATGTAACAAAAAGACAGTTCTTACAATAATGGTTCAAAACTCTGTAGCTTCCTCTCTGCTAACACCACCTGAACAACATCATATTCCATAAACTCCAAGATCTAAGCTGCTCCCAAAGGCTGTGCTCTTAGCTTCAGGTAATGGGATACAAACACTTATGTTTCTATTTCCCAACATCTGTGGAGCTCTTTCAGAAAACCATCTGTTTAAACATCTTTTCTTTTCCTCAGGCAATTCAGTAAACAATGCCAAGCGATTAGGAGCATTACTCGGCTCGCTGCTGTCAGACTTGTCATGTCTTCTCTGGCAACAGATGACTTCACTTCTCATTTTCCTTTAAGCCAAAAGAAACAATAACATACCTGACAACTCCAGCTGAACTGACACAAATCAAATATGCACCACAACATAGGGAGTTCGTGGAGGTTTTTTTCATTATAATTAATCTAGACCTGTGATTTATCAGCATAATGTCCTGCAACATTAAGTGTCACGGATTTGGACACACAGGGTCGGAGTGGGGTGGTAAAAGACTGGCTAAGTCATGAGTATGCTTACACTGCCCCAGGAGGCACTGGCTAACCTGGTACAACAAACACTCCCTTGCAGGACTCAGGAATGAGAACAAAGTTGCAGAGCTGTGTGGCAGCTCAGCAATGAGAGCTGACAGTCAAGTGAATTCCTTTCACCAGTCCTTTTGCCCCAGCTTGCTAGCTCTGGTGCTCACAGAATTACTTACTCTACATAAATAAAGTGTGCTAGCATCTTCCTTCTTGCAGGTTTTAGGGCAGATGCTACAAAAGATGTCTTTTAAGGCCTCACTAAGACCAGTCTGTGAACTGGTCTGTATTATAAGACCAGTCTGTTATACTGGTCTGTATTTTAAACTGTATTGTGTTAAACCCAACAAATTTAATCAATTCTCAGGGAGCCCACGTAAACCTATGGCTCCAAATAAGAAAAACTGAGCAAGCCAATACAAGACTGATTTACAGAGCATTTATATGCCCTAAAATGAACTTTCACCATCCTATGAGATTACCTCCCTTTCATCAAGTGTGTGGGTATAGCAGGTTCTTTGTGGCTCAATGCTACAACTGTCATTGATGGAATAAATAAACTTTCTCGGAATTCTAAATGGTCCCAGTTAGGACCCTGTGACATGAGACTGAATTTTCAAGACCTATCTGGGCTGGGGCTGAGCTTTAAGGCATATCTCTAGAATGGGCCTCACTAGCAGCCCAGCTCCAAATACTCCTTTGATTTTGAGGGGTACTAAGCTTAGCTTTTCTTGTCCAGACACTTACCACCTATAGAACATGTACAGATTTATAAGTGATGTGAGATAGTCAACGCAGGCCAAAATAATTGTCATCTACTCTTTAATACATCTGACACTTTCCCTTTAGGGAGGGCCATCTCTAAGCAGCCTATGTTTAAATAACAACTAGG
>NW_010510036.1:31875-41988 GCF_000687285.1 Phaethon lepturus
ACAATCTGATGTCAATCTGAGCCGTGTCCTTCACACTTTTTGCCTGGTTCTTTCCCATTTCATTGATTGCATTTTATAATTAACATAGATAAAACAGAAGAGGGAGAGCCTGCCAAAGCAGCTGAGCCCTTACTATCAAAGGACTGACAGACACCTGCACTCCTCCATTTTCCACCAGAGATTTTGCCATGCCAAAGGACACAGGGATCAACATGTGTTCTGGTCATCCCAACTCTGATGCTGATGGCACAGTTTGAATTTGGGTCAGAATCTCTCTCTACCTCTTCATCTCTGTGTGTAGAGCACAATGCAGCAAAACAATAACATCTGCCTATAATTTTACAGCTAGTCAGGGAGAAAACATGGATGGGGTAGAGACCATCTTGTTCCCAATCCTAACCTCAATTTATCAAGGCCAGTCTTGCAACCTGCCAAAAGGAACCGCCTCAGGCAAAAGGCCCTTCAGGATCAGAATTAGCTTTTCCCTTCTAGTTCTTCTCAGTGTAATGAAAGATGTCTCTTACCTGTTTCATGGCGTAATGCCTTTCTGCTTTAATGATCATATCTACAATGAGGGCATGATTGCTCCTTGATGCCACAGCTAGTGCAGTTTTTCCATGCTGAAAGCAGAGATAGTGTATCAGAACATTATCTCATATACATGAGGGTAACTATACCACAGAAGAAACACAGGAGCATCATTTACAGAGCCCCATCTTTTTTTTCAAGAAGACATTACTACAATTTTATGGCTTCAGGGTAGCTACAATCAAAGTTCTTCTATCCTTTGCATGATTTGTATCCCCTCAGCCCAGAGGTGGTCAATTCTCCCTGCACTGAACTAAAGAATTTCTGGTGAGGTACAACTGCCTTCAGAAACCTCTTGCACTCAGACTGCTGCATACATCGTACCATCTTGTGCTTTCATTCCCCTGTTATGCTTAAATTGGCATTTCAGATGGATAGGCTGGCAAAGTTGGAAACCTCCAATTTTAAGGGCAAACCTGTGTCTTGTTTTGGATGGTAAGTGAAGCTGGCTCAGAATGAAAACAGGGTGTGGGAATGACTTTCTCATGACAACTGAAGTGACCGCAACTGAAGGTGATGTTTTGTGTGTAGTACAGGCAGGCAAAGGAATTAAAAGCCATTGCTTTAATTCCAGCTGCAGAGGACTGCTCAGTCTATCTGCACCCATCTCCACTATCAGCACTTTGATCTGAAGGCATTTCAGTGGCTCTACAGGGTTCTCTCTGCAATTATCTATTTTCAGCAGATATGCACTAAGTTGAACTGCCTCACATTTAAATACTCGGAGTATTCTCCACACAAAAAGTGCTAAGCATTCTAGAAAATTAGACCTAAAAGAAGCTAACCCATTAATTAGAAGGTTCAGTAATTAAATTATAATGCATTTCAAATCTCCAGCTATTATAAAGTTCCCTAATGTATACTTTTTGAGTTCTAGCTCCTGGCTCTGCTCAAGATCATTATAATTAGCTTGTTTTTAGAAAAGCATTGCATTTGAAACCAAGGAATTTACATTTCATAAAATCTTTACAGCATAAACATAATTTATATGCAAAGAGTCCAGACACCACAAGAGCTCCTTGGATCCCACCTCTGGAAGGGTGCTCTGCATTTCTCAGGAAGATGGCGGGGGGAAGCAGAAAAAGGGGGTGTTTCTGGGCTGTACTAGCGCAGACACTGCTGGCACCCTGCATGCATGCACACCATGGCAGTCTTGAACACAGGGAGCACTCTGCACTATCGATCACAACCAACCACAATTATATCTGCAGGTGGGAGGACGGAATAGGTCCCAAGAGAGCATCTCATGAACTGTTAATAGCTTGCAACTCATTGCAGATACACAACAAGCTCTGGAAACTGAGGGCATTTGCTGCCGGGGGATGGAGGCCAGGGAAACACTGTGCAGTCAAAGCAGGCTCCCCTCTTTCCTGCCTACTTTTCAGTAAGGAAGGATGGAAACATTTTTGGCATCTGGGCACCAATCCAGGTCAAAGAAGGCTGTACTTGCAAATGTACATGGCATGGCCTCAGGGATCATCCAGTAAATAGATAAGGAAAAAGTTACTCCAAGAAATAAAACTAATGCAGAAAGGTGACAGAACTTGTGCTAGCTCAGAGCCATATTGTCATGACATGCCCTGAGTTCTGTCAACACTGCTGTAACACCAGGGCACTATCCAGCCCAAAGGCTTGCAGGTTCTTAAGATCAAAACAGGCAATAAGAAGTAATTTTCTGTGTTTGCCCTTAGAATACAAATAGGTAGAGACAGTTCTGCAACAGCTAAGACACTGTCTGAAGTGGAGAAGACTTCATTCTGGGCTAACCCATATGAGAACTTGCAGCTCACTGTCTAGTGTAGGCATGACTCCAAATGGGAAGGTTTAACTGCAGTGGAGCATCTTACCTCAGCCTCCCAAAACACACCAACTGTGTCACCCACACTCAGTTCCATAAAGCTTTACTCTTCATCAGGAGAGTTTTATGCATGAAAATTACTTTTCTAAATAACTAGAGAGCTAGATTTTGCTCATGACAGATATCAAGTCTGTCAATTCAGTCATACAGAAAATTAGTTTAGTGGTAACAGTATAAAAAGGGCAGGCTCAATCTTGCAGTGATTTTGTAAAATTTGTAAAACCTGCATTTGGTACTCTACCCTTTCAAAAGCACTTCCCCGGAGACTCTTTGCTTTGTTACTTCTTCCAGCCATTGCCATTTTTGCCTGTCTTTCCAGACTGAACATCAGTAACAGGGGTCTAAGCACCCATCTGAAGAGATTTGGGGCAGCTTCCCAGGGACATGGAACCACCATTTCCAGATGGCCCAGAGTGTTAGAGGGCAAACTCACCATTGCTGCAATTAGTGAAGCTGACAGTACCTGTGCCTCCTGGCAATGAACCTGTCTGCAGATGCACAGCTACAACAGCCCCAGGCTGTTTTCCACTCCATAAGCCTGTCCTTTTTTCCATCAGAGGTGTCTGGCAGTGGGGTTTACCCTTCAAAATTACAGAGTTTGTTTCACATTTTTCACCCCACTGGCTTTCATCACATCTGAACTCAAAACCAGCTCTTCACTGAAACCATTTCAGACCTCTGCAGGCTGCAGGTACATCAATATTAAATGGAGACTTCCTTTGCAACAGCTAATAGCTTTACTTACGAAAGATGACTGGAAACAAGTGCTTACTGCATCTCTGGGAAGAAGGTTATAAAACAAAAAATGAAATCACATAATCCTTGCATGGGTGAGGAATGCAATCTACCTTATCCACGGTCTTGAGATCGCAGCCTGCCTTCAGCAGCACTTCCACCAGCTCCACATTGCCAAGATCAGCTGCCAGATGTAGAGGGGTTTCCTGCCTCTGGAATTAATGACACCAAATAAAAACAGTAAGCCAAACTGCCCCTTAAAAGCAGAGTGCTCACAATCTGAATCTAAAGAGGATTCACAAGAGACGGCCTTGGCTAGAAAACACTGAACAGAATGAAAGCATTTAACTTTTGAGAGATCTACCTGCCAGTGTTGTTTCAGGTGAACAAGAGAGCATGTGGGATCTCTGCAGGAAAACCAGACAGGAGTTCCAGCTGGCTCAGGAAAAAGTTGCTTCATGCCCCTCTAATGTACCTAATGAGGTCTCCCTCTTCTCTCTTAAAACAGTGTTTCAGACAGTGCTTCTTGTGACTGCCAACCCCCACCCATACTACCCTCTTAAGTTACCTCTTACCCGCTGAAATTCATGCAATGACAACTAGACATCCACTATTTTCAACACTACATTGTGCCACAACCCATAACAGGATTTGTTAGCCAGCCCTGCCACAAAACGATGATATGGAGTGGAAGGTAGAATAGAAGTCTGCCTGCTCCATAATGAGTTCAGTGAGCCTTAAACCACACACAAACAAACAAAGGACCAGGGGGAAAAAAAAAAGGGCATTAAATAAAACAAAACCATTAACAAGAAGTACAGCTAAAGGGCATTCAGCTTCAAGTCTAATCTTTGGGTCTGAAATGAGAGTTGTGTAGTCTCTACACAGCTGCATGTACCCAAATAAAACCTATTTATTTATCCTACTACAGAATACTAGAATAAGAAATTTGAGAAGTCTGTGGGTGTAATACAGCAGCAAATAAGATACACTGTGATTTGTGGAAACCCTGCATATCTGCATGTGTCCCTTAGTGTGTTTTATGTGACCCAGCATCCTTTTAAGTTAAGTTGAAGATTTTGTGGTGCAGCTGACATACCTGAGGGACAGGATGCCATCCACAGGGACCTGGACAAGCTCAAGGAATGGGCCTGTGTGAACCTCATGAGGTTCAACAAGGCCAAGTGCAGGGTCCTGCCCCAAGTGGTCAGGGCAACCCCCAGTATTGATACAGGCTGGGGGATGAAGGAATCAAGAGCAGCCCTGTCAAGAAGAACTTGGGAGTTCTGGTGGATGAAAAGCTGGACATGAGGCGGCAATGTGTGCTCGCAGCCTTCATCCAAAGCAGCGTGGCCAGCAGGTCGAGGGAGGTGATTCTGACCCTGTTCCCCTCTGGTTAGACCCCACCTGGAGTCCTGCATCCAGCTCTGGAGGCCTCAGCACAGGAAAGACCTGGATCTGTTGGAGTGGGTCTAGAGGAGGGCCACCAAAAGGATCAGAGGACTGGAACACCTTTCCTATGAGGACAGGCTGAGAGAGTTGGGGTTGTTCAGCTTGGGGAAGAGAAGGCTCCTGGGAGACCTTACGGCAGCCTTTCAGGACTTAAAGATGGTACAGAAAGAAAGATGGGGACAGACTTTTTAGCAGGCCCTGTAGCGATAGGACAAGGGGTAATGGTTTTAAACTAAAAGAGGTAGATTTAGACCAGATACAAGGAAGGACTTTTTCACAATGAGGATGGTGAAGCACTGGCACAGGTTGCCCAGAGAGGTGGTAGATGCCTCGTCCCTGGAACCCTTCAAGGTGAGGTTGGATGGGACTGTGAGCAACGTGGTCTAATTGAAGATGTCTCTGCTCATTTCAGGGTGGTTGGACTAGATCACCTTTTAAGGTCTTTTCCAACCCAAACTATTCTGTGATTCTATGATTCTATAATTGCTGATTTTCTCTGTGAGATGGTTCTCTGAGTATTCAGATAGCAGCAGCATAGGGCCCAAAAATATCAGATTACGCTCAAGGCCAGTGCTTTTATCATGGCCTCCCAGGCAAAGCAAAAGAAAGTGATACACATCACAGCAAAAGCTAAAATTGTCATTAACAATTATAGGAGGTTTGTAGAGCAAAAAAGGGATCAAGCAAATCAACACCAAAGTAAATACATCAGTATCACATTCAGCAAAAAGTGGCCTTCCATAGACGAGGGGATCCAGTACCTGAGGGGATAAGCAGTGGTGAAGGTGGTCTACAGCGAACTGGCCAACAACCAGCCAGGCCTCCAAAGACCACCAGCACCAACTAGAGGCCAAGCAAACCTGGTAAAGGTGGAGAAAACAGACACTGGCATCCCTGTGTGGGCTTGAACCATCAACTTCTCAGTTAACACCAAATGCACTAACCAATTGTGCCACAGAGACCTGTGACCTCATCACTCACTGTGATAGTTATATGGTATGGAGCACCACTTCAGCCAGCTCTGGTCACCTGTTTAGTTGTGTTCCTTCCCAGACCTCTGCACACCCCAGTCACTGCAGGGGCAGAGTGTGAAACAGAGAAGGCCTTGGTGCTGTGCAAACACTGTTTAGCAACAGAGCAAACACTTGTGCCTTACCAGCACTGTTTTGGTCACAAATCTAAAGAACAGCACCCTACCGGTTGCTATGAAAAAAATTAACTCCATCCCAGCCAACTGACTCTCTGCAGTGGGTTTCCCTCTGAGATCAATACCGCTGAGACATTTCTGTCATTTATTACCCATGAATTGTAACAAACAATAAATTAAACCAAATATTTTCTGAATATATAGCGTTTGGTATCCTTATCTTGCACAAACAATACTACTAGCACAGCATGTGCCAGTGACTAATACATATGCACACACGTGAAGAAATAAGGAGAGAACTGCCTTCTTCCTTCCTACTTTTTTGTAGCCTAAGCTCATACGGAAAAAAAAAATTATTTCAAGCAAAACCCACATAATCTCCACTTTACCAGTGAAGTTGTGTTAATTCCCAGTTTTTCTTACGTGATTTAAGGAGTTTATGTCATGATTGGCATCCAAGAGGATTTTTACTACCGGTAGATGATTATTGATGACTGCTAAATGAAGAGAAGAATTCTTCTGCTGTGGAGGGATAATAAGAAACTATTATACTTGTGTACATTCACTAGAATTTCATTCAAACAAGAAAGAGGTTCTTGTTAAAGTCTGCCCCTTGCAAAGACGATATGCTCCAGTGGAGGTTTGAGACTGCAGAAAACACACCTCGAGGTGCAGTTATGCCAGAGCTGGCAGCCTGTTCCTGCTGCTGCAACACCTTCAGCAGCAGCTAGACAATACAGCTGAGAAACCTGGAAATGTTGAGTGCACTGGGTGCATATCAGCGTGCCACCACTTAGAAACGCAGCAAGGTGCTACTCTTATGTCTTCATACCTGGGATGCTGCTGCCCTTGGAGGACAATAGAGCTTAGGTAATGTTTCTGTTCCCTGAGAAAATTGGGTTTGCCCTTAGTTGGACAGGCTGGAGGCATAATATAGCTGTCAAAATCTACTTTCCAGGAATAAACTCTTGTCACATATTGCTGCTGTAAATATTCTTCATACTAAACTGACTTGCTGACATATTTATAAAAAGCAAACTATAGCTAGAAAGAAACTAAGGGGTTTTATTTGAGTGATTATTCATTAAAATAACTGGGGCACAGATCCAACATCAGTCATGATCCAACCGTTAGATTGGTAAGATCACTTTGCATGTTGAACCTGTGACTCATAAGTTTCTTTTTAAATACAGCTAAAAAACAATTCCATGTCAGTGCCCTTCACGGGTGCCAGACACCAATTTGTTGGTGTCTTTATAAACCACAACCATTTCTTCAGGGCTACAGAAAAATAAAGCAAACTCTTATGCAATGCTGCACGGGAAATGTTTCCAAACATAAGTTACAATTTTATGAGCTGTTTCTGCTACAGAAGGAGAACAAGCAGCACAACAACTGCCTGATCTTTACAATAAATCATTTCAAGCACATCATAAATTGATCATCCTTGATAACATTATGCAACAGGCCAGTGATCATGGAAGATAAGTCATGAAGCCCAGATTTTATTTTCATCCTGTACTATAGAAGTGGAAAATAATTTCCTAGTCACAGAAAACCTCAGATGTTAACAAAAACTGTAATATCTAAACTGAGACAATATTTTAATATTAGGAATACAACTTTCTTTTTAAATCCCAAAGAATGGTGGCATGCAGATTTTGAAGGCATAGGCTTTAACTGCAGAGTGAAAGCACTGAAGTGTTTATTTACCTTTTATTTACCTTTATTCAAAATCAGTAACAAAGTGTTAATTCTTTGCACACAGGGAGGCCTGCATTACTCCTGCTTAGTTGAACCACGGTACTTTGCTCATCTTCTCCTAACACCTGGAACCAGCCACGTCTACACTGCACTGCACCAGTCTGCCCAGGTACTCACTGGGTTTGTGCAACAGGACCTTGTCTGTGTTGGTCCATACATATTGCTGACCAATATCCATAAACCACATTATTATGTGTATAGTAAAAAAATAAAGGAACTAGTCAATCTCATTCAGCTGTCTGAATTCCCAGGAAAGGCTATAAAAGACAGGACATACTGAATAACAGCAGAAAAATTATATTATATACACTCACCTCAGGTTTAGGAACCAGGTCAATATTCTTATCAATAAGAAAAGTAACCAAGGATAGATGTCCATTCTGAATTGCAATCTGCAAAGCACTGCTATTGTTCTGAAAGAAATGGTACAGAGAGTAAAAACTTATATTTTTGTTGCTGAAAAAACAGTATTAAAGAGAGCTACAGGATAATATTTCATTTAAATTTGTGTTATTATCCCCTGCCCCCAGCAAACTCCCTTTGATAAAATGACATAAAATGAAGTGGATCAGCAGTTAGCATGATGTATTTTTGTAAATACTGAAGGAACATCCCATTTTTACAGTATCACAACAAACATGCTAAACCCACCAGTATTCTACAGTGCTTTTCAATCTGTCTTAAGAAAGATAAATCAGCACCGTCAGCTATCTGCACCATGGGCAACAACAATGCCAACGTCTCTCCTAGTTTGTTAGTTCAGTTTGACCCTTAACAAGCAAGTACAGTCACAGTAACAAACTTCTAAAAACAAAGCAACAGAAATTTTTCACTTAATAATTCTGCTAAAACAAACAAGCTGTCAGTCTGCTGGAATCATAAACTTCTCGCAGCAGACAAGCCAAGGCCATTCAACAGATGTGAGCTGGACTGGAGTCCAGGAACCAGATGTGGAGAACAAGGTTGTCACCACTTCAGTCATACATGCTGCCAAAAAGGAGGATTTTCAGTTACCCTAGCTGGTTACATTTCCTAGCCGTATGTTTTACTATTGGACATGCAGTAAATAAAAAAGCTCCTCCACAGAACTCTGTCAAATAAATCTATACTATATTTCTTCCACATCAGTTTTACTCTGTTAGCACTCTCCACATTCCCAATTCTATTTTATTAATTAATTAATTAACTAATTAACTATTTCATAAAAATAAGTGGAGCAAATATACTGTTAGTACACACAGAAAAGAAAAGGTAAGGTCCTTCACACAGCCCAGGATGTTCCAGTACCTGTGTGCTGCAGGGATACTGTGTACATACTTGAGTTAAAATGTTGATGTCACTCCCTGCTTCCAGTAAGAGTTCAGCACATTTGTCATGGCCTCCTTCAACAGACAAGTAAAATGGAGTTTCTCCATTCTAGACCAACAGCGAGAAACAACAGAGAGAAAATGTCTGTTCCAACTTAAGCCACATGACTATAAGACTGTGACACAAAACAGGTTAGCTCAATCAGACTCATCCAGCTCAATAGAAAAGGGGAGATGGTCACAAGAGAACACGACCTGAATGCTCCTAAATTAACACTTCAATGAAATGCGAACTCACCAACACTTAAGTGATGGATGACATTTATGTCAACAGATGTACAGTAAGGTTTACGGTACAGATAACTATGTCATAAATATTAATCATGCTCTTTTCAAAGAAGATTACTAGCAACAGGCACAGAAAAAAGATGGTGGGTAGCAATTGCTGCCATTCAACATCAGGCAACACTCCTAGCATGCTAGCACATGCCATAAGTGCCAATTTCTGTCAGTCCAATGCCATGGATTTCTGACAAATTCCCAACTCTAGTGCTAGTTATAAGGAGAACTTTCATCAGGAGTAATTGTGCTGCACATTTATTTCAAATCTTCTCACCCCAAAAAAGTCTCCATGTATCCACAGTAAGTCTCTACATAAGTTACATTGGCTGCACAACAATCTAATCCCTGCTTCTCAACTGCTAAAATACACAAAGGTTTACTGAAAGTTACTCTAGTGCTTCAGCATTCACAGAAGCATCAATAAATCCTGATTTTCCCTTGCTTGAACTCCTGACACCATTGTTCTGGTAAACTTAATATATTACAGTGCTTTGCTCATGCTGGGGGAAGAGAAATCTGTGTACCCACAGACCAGAACTTCTCTGGCTGGACAGGAAAGTTGCACCATTAGCCACGGCAAGGCAGGAGGACAAGCAGCACGAACTGTGCATAAGCAACAACATTGTTAGACAAGTCTGGGAAACACGAGGGCTTCACATTTCAAAGGGGCTTGTGTGCCTCAAATCTTACATAGCTTGAAATAACAGACAAGTTGGATAAGAGAGATCCCCTTGACCCATAAAACCATTTCTGATTGAGGAAGGCAAGGACCTTGGATAGCAGTGAGTGTCCCTTACTCATGTTGTCTGCTGGGCCAGCAGAACAGCCTGTCAACCACACAGCAGGCTTCTGCTGGCCCATGACAAAGTGAATTAACTTGCCCTGTTCATTCCAGCTGCCCCACAGAAGAAGCAGAAGAC
>NW_010510036.1:41998-44899 GCF_000687285.1 Phaethon lepturus
GCCGAGCTGAGTACTTAGTGTGCATTTCATTCTGCCACTCCTACTTTAAGCCTTAAAGTTAAGCTCATGAGTGCATCAACTCAGGGATACAACTTTCACAGCTAATATGCGATTTATGAATATGCTGGCTGAACTTGTCAACACTAACCCGTGAAAGAAAAAGTGCATAGACAGTGGCTGCAGCCAATTTGGTCCAGGCAATTGAGATCAGATGAACAAGGTACAAATCTGAGACCTCATTGCTGAGGTTCCTATGACGGTACGTGCCGGCTATGCATGATGAACCGCCTCAGGGAACAGCCTGACCAGAGCCAGTAAAAGGAATGGAATCACATGGCCAGAAATGTTGGAGGACAGGAAGCAAGGGGGAGATTAGGCCCTCCTGTTTCCTTCTACCAGTAGTTAGGGTTTGCAAGATGGAGGGGAGACTGTTGTGTGAGGGACAGAGGACAGAGAAAGAGACATTGAAGGACATAATGGAGCTGAATTTATTGGAGGAGGAGCAAGGAAACAGGATGCAAACAGAAAAGCAGCAGAACAAATAAAGTCTACTCAGTGCAACATTTATTCCTTTAAAATGTTATTTTTACTTGCTTTTTCAAATCTCAAGCTTTATGTCCTTCAATAACTTCTGTGTCCTTACCTGATTGAGGTCATTTATTTCCTCCCACTGTTCAAGCAGAATTTCTACAACTTCTCTGTGACCATTTTTGGCTGCTAGATGCAATGCTGTGTTTCCTTCCTTAAAATTAAAATGTCAAAAAAGATATTTAAAAACCCAGAATAAAGTTGAAACATCATGTAAAATCAACATGCACTTAAACACAAAGCCTTTGGTCTTTCCATCTTTCTTCTACACATACGGAGAAGGAGGCAGATCCAAACAGCATGTTCCACGATCCAGACATATCCAAACGGAACCTTTTCATATATATGCAGACATGACTTTGATCTTGTTGGTTGTGTCATATTCTGAAAACTGCATTGTATTAGCAGAGAAAAAGACCTAAAATTCTAACTCCTAAAGAATGAATCAGAAGAAAACTTTGGGCACTTGTTCCTACAAGGATGGGGACAAAAGCACCGATTTAAAGATAAATGGCCAAAACCTAGATAAGTATATATAATCTCATAGTGGCTTTGATACCGATGTCACAATCTTCAATCCTCTTAACCATCAGTACAATGCCTCACTAGCTAAGCAAGAAAAAAAAAAAAGCACACCAGCATGCAAATAAAAACAAAGAGCAAACTAGATGATTATCAGGAAGAGCAGCAGCTTTTGATCTAAAAGACAATGCTGGCACAAGAACAAGTATAAAACTGGCTAGAAACAAATTTATGCTGGAAAGTAGGAGAAGGATCCTAACCCTCAGGGAAATGAGGGTCCAGAACAACTTTTCAATCAGAGCACTGTGGAGGTGGAGGGGCAGAAAACTCAAATACATTTTAAGAAAAGGTATGTTTGTTAATTGATGGTTACAGTGCAATTGCTTTCAGTGACCCATGAGATGAGTTGCTGTCCTAGCTTCTTACTTACTTATCCTTTAGCATCACAGCATTCACCTCCCATTATTGCTGCTTTACACGTTCAGCCTGATTGATAGATATCTGGGACAACACTGTAATTTAACTGCTGCTAGTAAACTACTTAGCACACCAGAGCTCCAGGTCGCAGTGCAGCTTTTAAAGGATCATCAAAATACAAAAAACCAAAAAGCATAACTTCCTGGGTGGTTGCTTACATGGTTCTATAAATGCAGTATCATAGAATCATAGAATAATAGAATCTTTGTGTTAGAAGGGACCTTAAAAGGTGATCTAGTCCAACCACCCTGAAATGAGCAGGGACATCTTCAATTAGACCACGTTGCTCACAGCCCCATCCAACCTCACCTTGAAGGATTCCAGGGATGGGGCATCTACCACCTCTCTGGGCAACCTGTGCCAGTGCTTCACCATCCTCATTGTAAAAAAGTCCTTCCTTGTATCTGGTCTAAATCTACCTCTTTTAGTTTAAAACCATTACCCCTTGTCCTATCGCTACAGGGCCTGCTAAAAAGTCTGTCCCCATCTTTCTTTCTGTACCATCTTTAAGTCCTGAAAGGCTGCCGTAAGGTCTCCCAGGAGCCTTCTCTTCTCCAAGCTGAACAACCCCAACTCTCTCAGCCTGTCCTCATAGGAAAGGTGTTCCAGTCCTCTGATCCTTTTGGTGGCCCTCCTCTAGACCCGCTCCAACAGATCCAGGTCTTTCCTGTGCTGAGGCCTCCAGAGCTGGATGCAGGACTCCAGGTGGGGTCTAACCAGAGGGGAACAGAGGGTCAGAATCACCTCCCTCGACCTGCTGGCCATGCTGCTTTGGATGAAGCCCGGGATAGGGTTGGCCTTCTGGGCTGCGAGCACACATTGCCGCCTCATGTCCAGCTTTTCATCCACCAGAACCCCCAAGTTCTTCCTGACAGGGATGCTCTTGATCCATTCATCCCCCAGCCTCTATCAATACCGGGGGTTTCCCCGACCACTTGGGGCAGGACCCTTCCCTTGGCCTTGTTGAACCTCATGAGGTTCACACAGGCCTATTCCTCGAACTTGTCCAGGTTCCTGTGGATGGCATCCCATGCCTCAGGCATGTCAACCACACCACTCAGCTTCATGTCATCTGTAAACTTGCTGAGGGTGCACTCGATCCTACTGTCCATGTCACTGATGAAGATATTAAGCAGTACTGGTCTCAATACAGACTCCTGAGGAACACCACTTGTCACCGATCTCCATCCGGACATTGAGCCACTAACCATTAGCCTCTGCATGTGACCATCCAACCAATTCTTCATCCACACAACCGCCCATCCATCAAATCCATCTCTCTGTGATTTAGAGAGAAGGATGTTGTGGGGGACC
>NW_010510037.1:0-1794 GCF_000687285.1 Phaethon lepturus
TATTGTGCTCTCCATCCCCATCTTCCAGCTTTCCTTTTGTGAACCCATGTTGACAATGCCTGATGGTTGCATTGTCGTTTTTCCAGGTACTGACAGTAGACTAACAGGTCTGTAGTTTCATGAGTCTTCCCTCATGCCCTTTTTGTAAATTGGAATAACATTAGCTAGCTCCCAATCAGCAGGGAACTCCCCGGACTCCCAAGACCTTTGGTAGGTGATTAAGAGGGGTCCTGCTGTAACATCCACTAGCTCCTTTAATACTCAGGGATGAATCCCATCAGACCCCATGGTCTTCTGAACATTCAGTTGGTACAGCTGATCCCTTACAATTTCAGTGTCCACGACAGGAAAGTCCCTGCTATCACAGTCATGGTCCTCCGACTCAGGGAAGTCCATCAATATTATTTAAGACTGGGGCAAAAAAAGCATTGACTGCCTCTGTTTTTTCTTCATCCCTATTAGTTAAGTGACCATCTTTAATAAGTATTGGTCCAATGTTTTCCTTGGACCTCTTCTTGCTATTAACATGCTTTAAAAAGCCTGTTTTGTTGTCTGACACAACACTGGCCAGTTTCAGCTCTAGTTGAGCTTTGGACTTTTGTGTCTTCTCCCATGGCTCTGTAATCTTCATGTGAAGCCTGACTTTGCTTCCAGACATCATACAATTTCTTTTTCCTCTTGAGCTCCCCGAGGAGTTCCCTGTTCAGCCAAGCTGGTCTTCTGCCCCGCTTGTTTGACTTTCCACACAATGGAATTGTCTGGTTCTTAAAAACTGACCAACACATATGGACACTTAAGCCTTCAAAAGCAGATTCCCAGGAGACACTGCTAAGTAGCTCCCCAAGTAGCTTAAAGTTTGCTCTCTTGAAATCCAGCGTAGCAACTCTGCTGTCCGTTTTTTTCTCATTACATGAAAAATTTTAAATTCAGTCATTTCATGATCACTCTGGCCAAGACAGCCACCTACCATCACATCTTCCACAAGTCCTTCTCTATTCACAAATAAATAGTCTAGGAGGGCACCTTTCCTAACTGGCTCAGTGAGTACTTGTGAAAAATTATCTTCCACAAACTTCAGAAATCTCTCAGACTTGTTTTTCATAGCAGTATGGTATTGCCAGTTGATGTCTGGGAAGTTGAAAGCTCCCATAAGGACAAAGGCTACCAATCCAGAGTAATGTAAGTGCTCCCAGTAGTATTGCCAACCTCAGTTGATGTCATGCCATCCCTATGTTTACCTTCAGTTCTTGTGATGTTATCCCCTTCCCCTGATATTTCTAGATTAAAACCTGCTCAATCAGTCCTGCCAGTTTTCCAGAAAATAAACATTTCCCCCATTGGGACAAGTGGATTTCATCAGTCCCCAGCATACCTTGTGTCTCAGAGACTCTTCCATGGTTATAAAAACCAAAGTTCTGGCAGAGGCACCAGTCCTGGAGCCAGGCATTGATGTCTTGGGTATGCCTGTTTCTTCCGATGTTTCTCCCCATTACCAAGAGGTTTGAGGAAAATACTCCCTGTACTCCTGAATGCATTCTTACCAGGGCCTGAAATCTCTTCTGATTGACCTTGGACCTCTTGTTGCAACGTCATTGGTACCCACATGAAAGAGCTGTAGTCATTAACAATCCAAAGTCTGTACTAAGCTTGTCAGTTTTCTGGTGATTTCCCTGATCCAGATCCCAGGGAGTCAGCAAACTCCCTGTCATGGTTTAACCCAGCTGGTAACTAGGCACCACGCGGCCACTCACTCACTCCCCTGCTGGTGGGATGGGGGAAAGAATTGGAAGAGTA
>NW_010510038.1:0-11834 GCF_000687285.1 Phaethon lepturus
TGATGGTTGGACTTGATGATTTTGAAGGTCTGTTCCAACCTTCATGAGTTTGTGAATGACTGGAAGACACCACAGGACAAATAATATATTCATAAATATTGGCCATTCAATTTCGTAACATTTGACAGCAGTTTCCCTATAATTAAGGAACATAGTACTTTTGCATGGTTAAAGATACCATTTTTACATATGCCACAAATCTTTAAGATAAGAATCTTATGAAACGTCATAACTGATGTTTTGTCATTTCCCCCAGTCTGTTTATGCACTATTTGTGAACATATCAAGATTCTCATGTATGAATTTGTAACAATGGATGAATTAACTTCTGCAAATAATTTCTGCCTAGTAGTGGGTTCACCAAAATACTCAAAGTCAAAACTTGACCAGAAAGCGTAACTTTCAGATCCCCAGAATTATAGTTTAAGACACTTAAGAACAGGAATTAAGCAAAATTTTTGAAGACACTTATTTTTTTATAACTATTTTCATCAGTAAATTAATTTACTAAAAATTCATAAAAAGTATGCTCAAAATGCATTTGATATAATTCAGACAGTTTCTTATTGAAGTTTAAATATGTCTTAATTATACTCTGGAGACAGCATTGAAAATACTGTAATAGCAAAAAGCACATCAGAGTTTAGTCACAATTCCACATGCTTAAAGGAGTATCATCTTTTTAATACTTGAAACCCATTGTACTGTTTATCATATCAACTACAAGTCCTTGATCCAAATCCTTTAATAAATTGCCATTCAATTTAATAAAGCAAAACAACAGCACTTTCTAGTTAATGTTTTCCTGTAAGTATACCATAATTTATGTTGCAGTTTATATATTCCAAGAGAAAAGTATAGTTTGACAACAACTCTGTCTTTTTCCCCTCAGATATTAAGAGAAGCATCTGATTTATGAGATGTGGACATGACTACATAATTTCATTCATGTTTCAGAAAAGCAACATATTTATATGTCACTGCTCTAACTAGATTTTTTTTAACTAGATTTTTTTTTTTTAAGCTTATCTGAAATTCATACACAGAATGTCTCACCTAGTGGCTTTAGAATTTTTTTGTATGCTTATCTCTTTGCTTTCACTAGTATTTGATTTTCAACTTTACTTCCTAAAGGGTGAACTTGACACCTTACCCAAAAATTTCTGGGCCCTTTTGCCAGAGTCTATCCTCATGATATTGATAACACGATACATTTCTGCTCTCTGGATTATACCACTTGGGTGTGACACTACAGAGCAGTGGAAGGAGTTTCTGTACCCTACTTGAATCGTGCGTCCTTTTATCTAATTTCCTTGGAGAACTTCATCTCACTGCAGCTGCAACACAAACTGATATCAAAAACCTCTCATTTTTCTTATCCCTCCATTCTTCTCTTTGGCAAAATTTACTCTGCCAATACTACTTCTCACAACTAGCATAAACTGATCCTAGTTCCTAAACTGTGCAAATTGGACACTTTCAGATTGCTACTACTAATCTCAGCTGCTCATTTCAGTGATATTTTTGGGCTGAGACACCTTGGTGTGAGTGATCCATTACTATTTCTGGAATAGCAACAAAGCTTTAATACACCTAGTGATATTTATTATCAGAAAAAATAACCCCAAATGTTTATCAGGATATCAAAGCTCGTGCAACAGGCTTGCTCTTTGGAATCTATATATGACCTCTATACTTAAATCTGAAGTAATCTCAAAAGCCCCTCTTTTTCCATCTTAGGAAGAAAACTTTTCTTAGATAGATTCAACGCAGCAGAAAAACCTTGATGATTGAAGTTTCTACCATGTTAAAGTAGAAATTGGCATGAATAAAATAATTTTGTTTCCAAGATGTTGTATGAACATGTCACCATTTCCAATTATTAACAGCATTCATTTATATTTTGTTCTCAACAGAAGAAATATGAGTACTCTTTTAACAAAATGAAGATGAGAAACAGCCAGTTGTTAGGCTATTGCCAGTATTTGTCAAAAATGGGTGTATGTGGAGTAAAGTCCAGTCAATGTTCCTTTTGAAGATGGCAACTTGAACTGAGTGACAAGCTATTAGTAATTCAGTGGCACCAAAAGTTGTGCTAATTGCAGTATTGCAAAAAAGTCTCAAAGCAAAGCAACCTTTTGCATAAAATGAAACTTCCTCTCCTTCAAGGGAGACCCGAACAGGGTTTGGAGAATGGAGCAGGAAACTGAGTAGGTCTTTTAATTACAAAGTCTTAGATTATTTATTCTAAGTGTTTTCAAGTAAGTTCTCAAACTTCAGCACTGACTGAATTGAGCTGATGTCAAAGAGCCTATACTGCATGTTAAAATAATATATGTTTGCCTTAACAAAACTGTTTGAACTTTCTACTCTTGTCATTAATCTGCACTGTCTAAAAATCTAAGTTAACAGCTGCCCTCTACCACTTCGAGTCCAATGGCTCTATATATGTGATTGTAGAACTCTTCAAAAAAACTGCTGCGTAAGTGTAATTCATTGCTACAAAATGCTTGGCTTAATTGGGATAAGCTGAACTGGGACTGCCGTTTTATTAAGAAGTCCCAGGAAACTGATTCAGCTAACAATATGGAATAGCAGTAAGTGTTACTGAAACAGGACACTATTAACATAAAATCAGTGTGATGGGGATGATTTTAGATAGCATTAAGTGGGTTTTAATGAAGTGATAAATAAAAATCAATTGGTAACCCTTATCCTTCAATACACAAGTTGTCAGAAGCACAATTAAAGGACAGACATAGGCTTGAACACACATAGGTAACATGCAAGTACAGCTGGCTTCAGGAGGCCTCAAACCAAACAATTCTGTAAAAGGATCATGAATGCAAGATGATTTCAGTCAGAATGATTAGCAATCTGTTAACCAAAATGAGACATTCTCCTACGAGTAAAAAATTGCTGCCTAAATGAAAGCACTAAGCAAGATACGTACTTATAAAGACAGTTGTGAATTAACGGTATTGTACAACCTAGAATATGCAGAGTACAAATGCATACATCATGCATACATACATGTTCACATGCAATCTTTATCCAAATTTGAAAACTTCTACAATCAAATTCATATATCTTTCGCTTCTTAAACCTCACAGATACTTAAAACACTCCTTGAAATTATTTCTCTCAATTATTATCTAAAAAAGTCTAAAAAGTAAAATCATTCCCTGACAGTAAATATTAAACATAACTGAATTAGTGAAGTGCTGCAACGCAAAAAATAGTATTAGCATTCCTAAAAGAAATGCCATATTTATCCATAATCTACATTAATACTTTTTAATGGTATTGTTACCACAGAAACATGCGTGAATGATCCTGCTGCTTACATCCGTTCATCATCTCCAGTCAACTGAATCACTATGATTTTGGAATAAACGAAGCCTGCTCTGTGGGCCAAATCATTAATCTTGCCATGCCATTCCCTTTTTTCTTTAGTAGCAGACCAAATCCTAGACACCAGTTTTGTAAACTACACCCGAGAGGGCATCATAAGCATGAAAATTAAGAGACTTATCAAATGTAAGCAATACAAAATGGCATAATAAGTAATGGTACAGATACAGCATATGGAAACCAGAGTACCATAATAATAATTTTGACTTTCAACAATATTTTCATGGTAACTTCTGTGAGATCAAATTTAGCTGGCTGGTTCACATGAGGGTTGTTCCCCATCCCCACCCCCACCAGCCTTTCATTCTTTTCATTTTTTTTCCTATATAATGCCATCTAATCCCACCCAATGATTTTCAGACAGTTCTTAGAGCTATGCGCTTATGTTTGAATTTGTTTTACATTTTCTCTAATTAAAACCAGTTTTATTATGCCCTATAAAGTTAGTAAAACTTTTATTTGTTAGGGGTTGGGGGGGAGTGGGGAGGAAGCGGTGTTGGTTCCCCCCCGCCCCCCACGAGAGAAAGGGAGTGAGCAATAGAGATATCTGTACATTTTATTTTCCAAAAACAGAAAAAAACCCAAACCATGTTCTTTCCTCAGAGGAATCATGATCTAGATTTCATATACAACAATAACAAAAAGTGATAAAGGCAAATACCAAAAGGGAACAAAGTGTCGATGCTGGTGCTCATGAGAAACTAGAGAAAGAAATCCTACAAATACCTCAGGCATCAGCCCATTTTGAGGTGCTTTGCTCCTCTGTTCCATTCTCCCACTCCACCCAAAGGAATAATTTGTTTTGAACTCAGCTTTAAAATTCACATTAATGGGAAATCAATGTACGAGAATAATTTGTGAAAGGTCTATCTGCAACACAAATCTTGGTTAGGGAGATCAAGGGAAGTGGATGAATGTGTGCTCTTTGAAAGCATGGATAAGGAGACTAGCCTGAAAATCCAAGATCAAAAGAGAAAGCTAGGAGCCACCTCTAAGATAAAAGCCAGTCTTCATCCAAAGTGCAAACTTTCCAGAATATGACAGGGTTCTGTTAAAATTATTTTGGAGTCAGCTGAAGTTACTGAACTCTAACCCTGCAGATTAACAGGAAAACCACCCATAAAAGAAATAAATACTTCAGTACAACAGAATAACCATTTAGTACTCTTCTGACAGTACTCTTCCACCAGGTAGAAAGGGAGAGGAGAAAGAAATGTAGTTGTCTACAGCCATACTACCCTAGAAGAAATCTAACATGCACATTGGGTTAATATACACCCATAGTACCTTTCCCTTCTGTCTGATGTCTAGTCTGAACACTGGGAGAACAACTTTGGGAAATAATTTTTGCTGTGCCTTTGTAACCTCTCCTTCCCACGTTCTCCAGAGAACAAAGAAGCAATTAAGGAAATATAAAAATAACTATGAAATTCTCTACTGCAATATTTTGTCTATGTCTCATGAAACAAAAATATGGTTCCCTTTGTAGTCTTACTAGCGGTTATTAATGTATTAGTCTTGTAGCAGAAGAGCTCTTTAGTGAAACAGATTTCATATTAGAATACAGAGCATTTATAATCTCTTGTTGAGAATGTATACTTCACAGGATTGAGGCAAAAGACTTTGTAAATAGTAATTCTTGAAAAACAGTGTTCCCCATGCCTAACAGATGTATAATTAGGTGAAATTTGCATGTATTCACTTCCTCTCTGGATTTCAAAATAACATTGAACAGACATACTTTCTGTTAGAGACTATATAAAATGAAAGCCCAGATAAAGTCAGTAACTACTAGTGACTACTATATTCTTCCTATTAACTTTTAAATATTTTCTCCAAGAATTCACTACTGACCAGAAGTTGTTGATCTGAAAATTCGACCTGGACTGTCTTCATGTTACGTATGAGCTCCAAAACCAGTCAAAACTCAGAGGCATCAGAGCAAACAACCACTTTGAGCTTGTGGGCTAAAACTCCACTACTTTGTTGGAGTTAAATATCACATATTTTTCAAAGAAGTCTGCTTCATATAAGTTCAAGTCCATTCCTGTTGATCTAATGTATATGTATTTCTGTATTTGGGGTGGTTGTCCAAATCAGACCATTCATCAATGGTCACCTGTCACTAAGCAGGATTAGAGAGGAAATAATAAGAGGCTGCAGCTTCATTATTCTGCGTTACATGAGAAAGAAAGCAGGACGGTGATATACAGGAAGAAATTTATTCTGTGCCGTTGTGCCAAGAGAGAAAGTGTATCAGACAATTTCGTAGGAAATCAGTCCCAGTGCACCATTTAATAGATTAGAAGCCTTTGTGTAAAGTAGCATTCAATCTACTGTGGGTGTCAGGCTTAAAATCGAACAGGCAATTACACACATCTATTCAGAAATAAATTATTCGGATTGCTTGAAAGTACCTATAAGAAAGTATGCTTCATAGAACTCAAAGAAATTAATAAAATCCAGAAGATTAATGGAAACTTCAGAAAAACTAGAGAACTTATCCTCTGCTATTTGTAGAGTAACCAGTTCATCTTTCTGCTTGAGTTGCTTGATCTGACAGTAAATATAATTTAGAATTAAATAACAGAAGCTGTATCATGTCACCACCAATTTCAACTTAAACAGAAAAAAATATTAAAATGTAGAAATCTAAAAATCTTTTAATCGGCACAGGGCTGGCGCGAACATAATTCTATTAGAAATTCTTTTAGCCTCATGACTGTCAAGACGACCCTTGACTCCATGCAGTGAAGCTACAACAGGAGAAAAGGAATTGCAAAAGTACGTATCAGACCTCCAGTTGTCACTATGGTGAAGGCTTCTGGTCAAACAACTTTTTCAAAGCCTACTTGCCTTAAAGGTTAGGAAGAATGTTTTCCAAGTCATTCTGTCTTATGGTGGGCTTTTCTAGAAGTGCTATTTAATTCCTTCCAAGAAAAAGTGACAAAAGTGGGGTTTTTTATAAGTAATAACAATGCAAGGGAGAGAGGTAATCACTCTGGTCTCCCAAAATGGAGAACAGTTGCTGTGCTTTGGGCAGAATTCCACTGTTGCTTTTGTAAATGTACTAATGAGCCATTGTCATACCAGTGCCAACCTGGCATTAGCAGTCACCATAAATTTACTGCAAGAACACTGCTGTTTGTAATTAGCTCTTCATTACACAATCAGGCTGATTTAGAGAAGCTCTCATATGATTTGCTCAGCAAATGAAGCAATATAATTACACCTCACTTGAAATCAACAAATTAGACTGCTGTTTGCAATTGGCTGTATTATGTGCTGTTAGCATTCTAGCAATTGCAGGCCTGTTGCAGTCTTTAGCACTTAAATAAAGTAAGCATAATTAAAGTACTGAATATTTTTGAATTTGCAAGATCAGCTACATAATAGTCACAATTCTTGCAATTAAAAAATGAGCCAAGATTTATGCACCACACACTCTTCATAAGCTTAAGTTGCAATGCTGATAAGACCTAATGATACATACAGAAATCAGCTAAAAATTACAGTTAGGAAACAGTCAAAAGGGCCAATGTTTGCTTCATTGTGCTTTATTTTGCAGTCAGCACTGAAGATTTAAGTCTATTGAGATCCAGAGGAGAAGGGAGCTATTAGCTATGTCTTTGTTTTTGCATGTCCTTAAGTAAAAGTAACAATCTTTGCTTTTTACGTTTTATAAAGCATTTTTGAAATGCTTCTCTTTCCTAGGTACACAGTTTCCTGTCAATCTCTTGGATAAGCAAGAACAACAGAGGACTAATTCAACTGTTGGAACATCACGAAGAACCTTAAACGGAAGTGGTTAACCAACAGGAGTTCTTCCCTTACACGATCACTTGGGGCCAGGCTGTAACAGGATACAGGAAACTGCAGTGCTGGGTATACATTCATTTGATTATAATACAGACATTAACATCAAGAACTGAAAACATACAAAAAACGTTAGAAAGGATATAGATGAGATTGTGCAGAAAAACCCCATTGTAGACAGTCTGCTTAGGAGAGACATTAAAGTATAATTATTTTTATTATTTATTTAATTTATTATTTATTATCCACTCTAGTGGATCAGATATAAATCCAAATGTCTTGAATCATAGATTCATAGAATCACAGAATCTTTGGGTTGGAAGGGACCTTTAAAGGCTGTCTAGCCCAACCACCCTGCAGTGAGCAGGGGCATCTTCAACTAGATCAGGTTGCTCAGAGCCCCGTCCAACCTGACCTGGAATGTTTCCAGGGATGGGGCATCCACCACCTCTCTGGGCAACCTGTGCCAGTGATTCACCACCCTCATTGGGAAAAATTTCTTCCTTAGATCTAGTCTAAATCTACCTTCTTTTATTTTAAAACTAAAGATACTATAAAACTTGAAGATACTATGTTGGCAGACACTGAAGAGGCAAACACCGTAACAAGTCCAATATTTGCTATTATGGACCAGCCTGACATATTCACAGTAGCAATGAAGGATAATCAGCTCTTCCACTCTGTTTTGGCAAGACTTTACCAGCTGCCCTTCTTTCAATAGCATGATTACTAAATCCTGTGGATTTGGGATTCTACTGGCTTCCAGAAGAGATGCCAAGGGGCTAAGTACTTAAAGACCATATGCATATAGATCCTACTTGAAAAAAAATCCCAAAACAAATTATAAAGACTGATAGTAATTTGAGTTGCTGAGCAGCACTGAACCATTCATTCTTCATTAACATTAAAGAAAAGACCATGGTAAATCACCTACCGGTGTAACTGGACAGCTCCAATTCTCTCAATATTTGGCCATCTAGCATCCAACAGTGCAGTGAAATTTCCTTTGTTAGGCTTTTTTTGTTTGTTTGGTTGGTTGGGGTTTTTTTTTGGTGGACAGTAAATATGGCCTGATGTTTCAGGTCTGATGAGAGGAACAAAATCGTCCTGTGCTACAAGTTAAATGATGACCAGGATTATGTCCATGACTGTGATATGCTCATGGACGTTAGAAAGATGTGTGGGTAGGAAACGTTATAAAATCAGCAATGACTTCATTACACATGCAATTTATCTTAAGTTCAGGTCAGGACACAATTTCAAAAGACTTACTTTTTGATATCATGAATAAGTGCTATATGTTAGTACACAGTGAAGAAAACTACATGAAGAGAAACAAGTTTTTACTTGATCCTGTGCAATACTCAAGATACGGTATGAATAATTTAATGCAACTTCCACACAGATTTTTAAATTCCCTATATTCTACATTTTTGCAGAATATTGAAGTAAGATAGTCAAAGAAGAATTACATCAAAATAAGAAAGCTCAGTACAAGAACGTTAAGAGGAGCATCTGCAAGGGTAAGAAGCACCCCTGAAGCACTGAGAGAAGGTAGGACAAAAAAGGATAGTGATGTTGAGGAACAGCTTGCAAAGGTATACATGCCTAATAATAAATTATTTTCCAAAGAGGGAAGCTTGCCAAAAAGTAAGAATACTGTATAAAAGCAATCAGATAGGATAACAGCAGGTTACGTAGCATCTGCATCCACTGTAGAAGAGTTTGTCATGATTTTCACATTACAACTTCTCATCACAGATATGGTGGAAGATCTGTCTCAAAATTAATCATTAGTATGAGCAGCTGTAAAACAAGTTTATAATACGATCAGTATCAGAATGTCAGAAGCAGAGGCTATTCCTCTTGGAGTTTAAGGGAACCCTAGGCATAAAACATCTGAACTGCAACTGCAGTACCTAACTATCACTTAGTATTTTGACACTAGAGAAACAAGAGGTGACAAATATAGCCTCAGTATTAAAGAAGAGTGTGTTTGCAGCATCAGGGAAACTATAGCTCCTAACGTCTGACACCAGTATCAAGAAAACTGATAGAAAGAGCAAAAAAACTACAGAATTTATGCACATATGGATAATATATCATCCTACAGAATCCATGTGTTGTTTTTACCAAAACATAAAAAGAGAAAGCAACTAAAATGCTAGGGAGGGGAAATTCTTTTCATGAAAGGATTAATGCCTAATCACAAGATTAATGGTAGGCAAATTGCTAGTTTTCACATCAGAGGGAAGCCAACACTGGAATTCCACAAAGACCAATTTAAGGACTGCTTTTCAACTGATTCATATATGATTCTGAAAAGAGTTAATAGTGAAATGACACTTTTTTTGTGACAAAAAAGCTAGTAAAAAAGACTAAATTCTTCCATCAATAACTGGATGACAGATGAATTTCAATGTAGATAAAATAACTCACATGGGAAAGAAAAGGCTAACTTCAAATACGTGATGGACTATGCTGACAACTACTAGTATGCAGAAAAAAAAATTTTGATACTAGATATAAATAGACATGTCAGTGGAAATAGCAGTTCGATGTTCACTAGTAATCAAAATAAGAAATAGAACGCAAAGGAAATGTAAAACCTCTTTATGCCACTTGAATTCGTTGTGTGCCTGGATCTTTAGTATTATTTACAGCACTCGCCCTGCCATCACCCAAGATATAGGGCAGATAAGAGCAAAAGAAAGAGCAAACGAGCTGGCAGAAAAATATTTCCCAACAAGGAACGGTAGACAAACTAAGAGTCTTCAGTGTAGAAAAGAAGTGACTGAAGACTGAAAGCAACTCTTATATAGGAAATCATGAATGACAGAGAAAAGGTAGAGAGAAAAAACCCTGCTTTTGTTCACTGATTCTTCTAATGCAAGAACCAAGAAGTATCTAAGGAAATACAAGCGAACTAAACAGATATTTGTTCTACAGTACGTGCAATTAAAAACATAACTCAGTGGCACAAAACATTGTTCAAAAGAATTAAACAAATTCCTGGAAGGAAAAGCCAACAAGTTCTAAAAAGAAGTTCGTACTTCTGCCTCTGTCATGGTTTAGCCAAAGATCATGCTCTAAGAGTTGCTAAGTCACAGACTGCTGAAAAGGTATTTCATTTCACGTAAGCATCACTACTTTTTTCGACCTGTTCTACTAAGTCTGTGTTACCAGCCTCATACAGGTAGGATATGGAGCATTGCTCTGACCCTGTATGGTAACTCTTATATTCCACCAGAATTAAGAATTTAACTGTGTCCCAGACATCCAGTATTGATTTAATGATAGTTAACTATAATTTTCGTCAATGGCATCCCATCAGCTCAGCAGGGAAAACAGAAAAAGAAGTTGTATGAAGATTGCTCATTTCCTGTGGATATGGGGAGAGCATAGATTTTGCTGGGTTTCCAGATACTTCAGAATAACTGAAAGGTCAACAGTGAGTAATAATACTTTTTGCTACCTTCAAATCTGGGTGGTACTCCTGTCTTCATAAATTTCATATTAGAGGATCACAATAAAGCCAACTTGAACACTGCAGCTAGCACTGAAGAGAGCTTCATTTATAACACTGTTTTACTGTAAAGGAAGTGGAAAAGTGAATTCATTAATTGCTTTAATGTGTTAGTTTAAGGTCTGTGTTGTCTGACAATATATTTTGTGCAAAATTCAAGTTTTGAGTATACTGTCCAGAGTGATACAAAACATATGGAACTGCTGATAATTACAGTGTGATAAAAAGACTGATTTTTTTTTTTTTTTAATAATTTTTAAAAGTTGAGAAGCATACTATAACGATGATGATGACATAAGCTTACATTGTTAATATTACACTGTCTGGTGATTATTACATAGTGGTTATTGAGAAACTCTATTTTTTAAATCTCATTAGCATTTAGGCATTTTATTCTAGATAGTTTTCAAGCGACACATATTACTTTACTGGGTGATTTACACTGTCTAGAAATCAGTATTTATATTTGCTATTTTTGTATGATTGTCACAAATGTAACAGCTCTTGATAAACTCTTGAGTCTTTTGCAAGCAAACTTTAAGAAGTTATTTAGATCAGTAATATAACAGAAGAATATCTGCATCAGATACATCAACTGTGATTAGGCAACCCAGCCAGAGCTGGTAGATCTTAAATTTGCATATTTCAGATTCACAAATGATATAAAAAATTGCAATGGGAGGCAGAGGGGTGGTTTATTTTGTTTTCAGCTAGAACTCAAAACATGCAGATTAGCAGACTTGATAAGGTCCTTCAAAATCAACTAAGACGAGATAATAGGCTTGTTTAATAGATGCATAGACACATATAAACAGTTAGATAAGTAAAATGATTATGAAGACCAATAAAGATATTGCTACTTTGACAACCAAAAATACTTTTTAAAAACAGTAAAACACATTTGTGGGGATGCAATCCTAACATACCTATTTAAAGAGACAGTTGGCTGCCCATAGATTTGGTTTATGCCTCAATAAATATGAGGGCAAGTAGAAACACAAACCCTGCAAAGCAGACCTAGGGAAGTGAAAAGGATAGAGGAAAATGTTACAGAGCTAAGAGATATATATATATATAT
>NW_010510039.1:0-519 GCF_000687285.1 Phaethon lepturus
GCGTCCACTGAATTCCACAGCACGATGACTCATGTTTGCCTGGAGCTCCGGGTTTTTCCCAACTCTTCCACAACATGATGGCTCCCCAGGTGCTCTGGGAGACTGATCCAATATCCCTTTGAAATTCGAAACACATGGAGTGGGCCACACCATCTCTGACCCAGGAAAAAGAACCCATGAGCTTTTGGCTCCCTGCCCTGAGCCTGTCCTCAAAAGCAGGCCATCCAGGCCTCTGGCCTCTGGGATGCCCTTAGTGAGCAAAACAAGTCAATTTGGGTGTAAGTCTGTTTCAAGGAAGGATGTGAGCATCTCTTTGATCACTCTCCTGCGTGTTGATTTCCTTGTTTCCAACAGGTTCTCCACTTCCCAAGCTGAGCCCAAACCCCTGCTTGGAAGAAGCCCGGTCAAGTCATCAGGAGAAATGGCAATGGAGATCGCATGCAAAGTCTCTTGAAAGAGACCCGTATGTATGACCCTCAGATCTGCGCTTCATCGTTATTACTTGGACTTGGCGACAGA
>NW_010510040.1:0-3381 GCF_000687285.1 Phaethon lepturus
TTAATGATTCTGTGATTCTGTGATTCTATAAGAGATATTAATGCTTTTAAAGATTCTAGTTCAGGATTTGTTATTTATACATTCATTCTAGTGCTAAAAACTGGTACGACTGCTCTCAGAACTAAAGGGAAGGTAAATCAGTGTAACAGAAATAATAGAGACCGCAACCAGACTTAGGAAGTGAAAGTTGTCTTTTACTTGACGCAAAAGAACTGGAAGGATAGAAAATTCTAGAAGAACGATCAGTGTTTTGAATACTTCTGAAACAACAGACGTGTTGAAATGATAGACAGCTTTTTAAAGTATGCTTGACCTCTCTATCCCCACATCTCATGTGAAGTCCTAACAATTTTCCTCAATAATTTTATTTTTTATTTCTGTATTAAAATTTCTATTACGGTATTTTGTCAATCTTATAAACTTTTCTGAATGAAATGGCATGCTATTTTGCTAACTGATTTTGAGTTGTGTGTATCAGTATATATTTTTTTAGGCATTTTCATAAACTTCTATTTTTCAAACAGACCCTGTAGTGCGTTCATAAAAACAGTCTAAAAAATATTCTATTCAAATGGTGTTATTCACCAATATATTATTTTAGTCTCATATCGATATACTGTAGTTGATGTTCAATACTTTGATTGCTGCTGGTGAACAAACAAAACATTATTTTGTGGGCAATTTAAAATGACTTTGTTAACTCAGAACCATCAGACTGATTTTTTAATAATTTCTTTATACTTTGCAACATTCTTTTTATAGCAGTGAGAAGAATAAAAAAGTAATTATATTTATGAGTCAATGTTTTCTATTATGCTTCTTATTCTATGCCAATTTATCTTCTGTTACAAACTGGAGAAGATAAAATGTAAACACAATTTATAGATTCAACAAGTTAAACAAAAATTTACATATTTTGCTATGCATTGAAATACCTGAATAGTTTCTACATTGCAAAAATAATACCATTTGTGCAGTCCTACACAGTACTAGTAAAGGGCAAAACTGCAAAGTCCTGCCAGTGGTGATGTGATTGACCTTGTGTGCATTCATACTTAAACCAGAAGGTACTGTCCTTATATTTGTCATTGAGATACAGGCTCATAAACATGGCAAATTATATATAACCTTCCTAAAACTTGAGCCTAAGGAAATGCTGATAATAATACTGTATTACCTTTTCCTGATAAACCGAGAAATAGCAGAGTCAGAGTTCAAGTCTCTTTTCTGCCCACAGAGGATGAAATCGTATCTCTGATCTGTCTGAGGAATGCCTCAGACATAACATGGTAGAACAATGACTTCTCCATTAAAAAAAAAAAAAAAGTTTATTTAAAAAAAATTCCCAGAATATCAAATTCAGAAACAAGTGTCTTTTCCCATCCTGATAAATGCATACTTTTCAATTGGACCTTCATGTTGTGTTGTTTTGGTTTTTTTCAGCTTCAGAAGGGGCAAGGGAGAGTTTTTTTACTCAGGGTGTTCCGTTGCTTAAAGAAACTTGAAACTTGCTCAGGATAATACTCTGTTTGGTACAGAAGATGTTGAACTTAATTGCAATGCTGAACTTATGTGCAAAGTAGTTGTGTATTATATTTGAGTTTCAGGTGTTACATCCCCATTTGCAGAGATATCTAAATGTACCTTACCTGGATTTGTGCAAAATATTTGACACTGTCCTGCACAACATTCTTGTCTCTAAATTGGAGAGACATGAATTGGACAGATGGACCATTCAGTGGTTAAAGAATTGACTGGATGGTTGCACTGAAAGAGACCTGTGGTCAATGGCTCGATGTCCGAGTGGAGACCAATGACAAGTGGCTTTCCTCGGGGGTCAGTATTGGGACCGGTGTTGTTTAACATCTTTGTTGGCAACATGGACAGTGGGATTGAGTGCACCCTCAGCAAGTTTGCTGATGACACCAAGCTGTGTCATGCAGTTGATATGTTGGAGGGAAGGGATGCCATCCAGAGGGACTTTGACAGGATTGAGAGGTGGGCCCATGCAAACCTCATGAAGTTCAACAAGGCCAAGTGCAAGGTCCTGCACGTGGGCTGGGACAATCCCAAGCACAAATACAGGCTAGATGGATAATGGATTGAGAGCAGCCCTGGTGAGAAGGACTTGGGGGTGTTGGTTGATGAGAAGCTCAACATGACTAGGCAATGTGCACTTCCAGCCCAGAAAGCTAACATCATCAAAAGGGCTGCATCAAAAGAAGCATGGCCAGCAGGTCGAGGGAGGTGATTCTGTCCCTCTATTCTGCTCTGGTGAGACCCAACCTGGAGTACTACGTCCAACTGTGGGTACCCCAACGTAAGAAGGATATGAACCTGTTAAAGCGAGTCCAGAGGAGGGCCACAAAGATGATCAGAGGGCTGGAGTACCTCTCTTATGAAGACAGGTTGAGAGAGTTGGGGTTGTTCAGCCTGGAAAAGAGAAGGCTCCAGGGAGACTTTGTAGCAACCTTCCAGTACTTAAAAGGGGCCTACAAGGAAGCTGGAGAGGGACTTTTTACAAGGGCATGTAGTGATAGGACAAGGGGTAATGGCTTTAAACTGAAAGAGGGTAGGTTTACATTAGATATAAGGAAGAAATTTTTCACTATGCAGGTGGTGAGGCACTGGAACAGGTTGCCCAGAAAAGTTGTGGATGCCCCATCCATGGAAGTGTTCAAGGCCAGGCTGGGTAGGGTTTTGAGTAACCTGGTCTAGTGGAAGGTGTCCCAGCCCATAGCAAGGGGTTTGGAACTAGATGATCTTTAAGGTCCCTTCCCACACAAACCATTTGATGATTCTGTGATTCTATGATGATTTCTGAGACAAGAACCTAAACTCATAAAAGACATCTTTGAGACATTTGTTAGTAGTCCTGGTTTAGGAAGCTTTACTTCATTAATGTTTTCAACATTGTCTCCTATAATATCTTCACAGAGAAGCTGATGTATGGGCTGGATGGGCAGTCAGGTGTACTGAAAACTGACTGAACAACTGGGCCAAGTGGTTTATGATCGGTGGCACAAAGTCTAGCTGGAGGCCAGTAAGTAACTAGTGATATACCCCAGGGGACAATACTATGTCCAATCTTGTTCAACATCTTTATTAATGAGCTGGATGATGGGGAAGAGTCTATATTCAGCAAGTTTCTTGATGATACAAAATGGAGAGGAGTAGCTGATACACCAACTGGTTGTGCTGCCATGCAGAGGGACCGTGACAGGCTGGAATAATGGACTGACAGGAACCTCATGAAGTTCAACAAGGAGAATTGCAAAATCCTGCATCTGGGGAGGAGTAACTCCATGCATCAGTGTATTCTGGCAGCAGCCCAGCTGGAAAGTAACTTTACAGAAAAGGACCTGGGGGTCCTGATGGACA
>NW_010510041.1:0-789 GCF_000687285.1 Phaethon lepturus
TTTCCACCATTCAACCAGCTTGTTCGTCATTTATAAGGCTCTTACATACAGGGTGGACATTATGGTTACATAAAAGGACCCTTCCTTCCCAAATGAGAAAAAGGAGAGATGTGTTTGGTACAATGGGAGCAGGATTGGGAGTTTTAAATAATATAGATGCTGAGATAATAAGGAACAAACTCGCCACGGCAACCAAGGATCTGAACAAAATACAGAACCCTTTAAGATCTTCCCTCCTAACTTTAGGAAACTGTCAACGGCGTACAGCAAATGTATTACCACAGTGGGAAGAACTTAATGAAAAGGATAGTGAACTAATTATAAATGCATTAGGCATGGCTCAGAATAATGTTTCCATAGCACTTAGTTGTATCCAAGTTCAATTATGGATACAGACAATAGCAGCTGCAACCATCAGAGAAGGTGAGGACGGAATCCTACCAAAAGAAATCCGAAAGGTGATTTGGAATAATGCAACGGAATTTGAAAGGAGATTCTAATCACGGTGGCATTTGGTTAATTTTACCTTTGACCCTACTAACAACACAGCTACAGCTTTTGTACTAACAATATATAAAGCTCTAGTATATAACATATACCTGATTGTTGCGCTAGGATTGAATTACCATGGAACTGTACTTTATCCCCTAGAACATAGGGCATGGGCTATGAAAAATAGGAATAAGTGGCAAACTATTGATGTCGAGGCCTGTGTCGTACGAGACCAGCGAGAATTTATTTGTGAAGGAAACACCATTAAAGGGCAAGATATCTGTCTTGACACTGAAC
>NW_010510042.1:0-30097 GCF_000687285.1 Phaethon lepturus
GAGCGGCGAAGAGGAGCGTTGAGTTTCTTTGTTGTGTAACTCTTTCTGTCCAAGGAGCAGAGAGGGCTTTCGGCGTCTTTTGCTGATTCGGGTGGTTTTGGTGTTGTGGTTTTTCGTTTTTTTTTTAAATGCGGGGTAGTCACGGGTAAATTCCACTCCTGAAGAGGATGTCGGGCGGACCTTTTTTTGGCTTTAGAATTTATTGCTGGCTGCTTCTCCTGCCTGAGAAGCTGCGGTGCCCGTCTGGCGTAGTCCGGAGCTGGTACCGCTTTCCAGAAGCACTTTTAGATAACGTGAGAGCAGATCGAAAAATAAAACCGACTTACTGTAATAAAACAATTTCTTGCTAAAATGAGTCTGGCTAACGCCCCGTGGTTTTGTCTGCAAGTGCTACTGCCTGTATTTTTTTCGATAAATGTAATTGCATTCAAGAGAGTTGGGGTCGAACAGTTTGCTGGGGAAAGCAGGCACAAAGCCATTGGAATAGTTCCTGTCCGTTTTCCTAGTGATTTTTTTTCTGGCTTTATATTGGAATGTTTGTAGTTTTTCTCACCATCTATGTCTTAAAAATCTTAATTAATTTGATTTGGAAATGATGAAGGAATCCCTTATCAGTATACTGTAGCGATCCATTTTTTTCTTTCTTTCTGAAAACAAGGGTTTTTAACACTTGGTATATTTTTTAACCTTCTTTTTTGTTTCTCCCCTCTCTCCCTAACCAGCCCAATTCAGAATGACCTATAAGCAACACAGCCCACTTACTGTGCTGGGGGACAGGGCAGTGCTTTTCTGCCTTTAGCTGTTATGTGTCAATGTTTGGTTGTCAGCAGCAGCACAGGAAGTCTCACAATCCTGATGAAGAGTCATAAAGTGTGTTGGAAGATTTGTTGCTAAAACTGGAGTGAAAATGTGCTAATTTTGTGTTGTCTTTGGAAGAAATGATAAGTCATTTCTGACAAAAATAGACATAGCTTTTCAGGGTGCCATTGCTGCTTCCCCCCCCAAAAAAAGTCATCAAGGAGTTGTGAAGGATTTCCTGTAGCATTGTTAGCATGGTATCAGGCACAGAATAATTGTAAGAGAAGATTGAAAATGGCTTGCTACATTTGACAGATGGTTTTAAAAATTTCTTTTTCAGGTTTGAGTTGATCTTACTAACTGCAGCTATGGTGCAGAAGTATCAATCCCCCGTACGGGTGTATAAACACCCTTTTGAGTTAATTATGGCTGTAAGTATTAATTTTCGCTGTAATTTTCTTCCTTGACAGTTCCTTGTATTGCTAAGTAGTTACTATTTGATAGGTACTGTATATTTTATACAAATCTGAAATGATATGCAGAATACGAGAGGTATGTGTTTTGGTGGTTTCTCTTCTACCCTGAGTATTTTTTTTCCATAATGTAGTCTGTTTTTCTCCCGAAGTTTAGATATAGTTCACAGATTTCTTTTAAAGTTAGAGCAAAAGTGGGCTTAAAGTGTACTTCCCAGTTGATTACTGGGAGCAATCTATTCTAGCATGGGAGAAAGTGTCAAATACATTGATTAAAAGATTGCTGTGGTTACATCTTCATCAGTATAGAGCTTACAGGACTAGAAAGCACAGAGCCAGCCACAACAGCAAGGATAAGGCTGAACAAGAAAGGAGAAAGCACTTGTGAGTATTGGTAATACTTTGAGGGGAGAGGAAAAAAACCCGATTGCTGTGGAGGCCAGAGAGATGAACAGAAAGCCTCTTGGGTGCACGGTTGCTAATTTGTGTGTTAATGTTACAAATAGTAATGAAAAAAAAAAGAAAATCCTAATCAGGTCCCCTCTTCTTTCTCTCTTCCCCCTCCCCCTTTTTTTATTTTAGAAAACAGAAGGGAAGTAGGTATTTGGTATTTTAAGTATATTCAGCCAAAAACACAGCTGTGTGGCTCTCATGAGTTACAAAGAGCACCTGAGGAGAGCTGTCAGGTCAGCTTCTACCTGATAAAAACAGTTAAAGTTAAATGATAGTAATTGTTTTGTTTCACTTGCTGAAAAGACTTAATGTTTAATGGCTTCAGAGGAGAGTTTTAATAGTGTTCATAGTGTAAATATTTAGATAGATCACATGGTTTGGAGTGCAGAGTTCCTTGCAGAAGTGATCCTTAGCAGTCACAGGGCAAAAAAAGAATTAGATCACTCCAAGGGGAATAGTTCAGTTTCTCTTTATCTTATTCCTGAACCTGGTTCCAGTATTACACATGCAGGTCTTGCTCTTGCAAACACTTCAGGGCAGAGTGGTTATTTCTGAATGGTGAAGAATCTGACACTGTTATGTTGAAGATCTTTTAGGACCTTACTACACTTACTGACAGCTAAGCTTCAGATGGTTTCTAATCTAAATTTGATTATGTGTGTAACTTTGGCCTTCAGTGAAGTATACTGGTTCTTGTTCTTACATCCGTCAACAAAAATGAGTTTCATGGACAAAATTCTCTGGCTGTTTGCTGAACTGATGAATCTTTACCTTGCTGTTGAATTGAAGGCAAAAATTCCTCTTTTAAGTTACTACTTCAAGGATATTTTGAGTTAAAATGCTTACATCAGGATTTTTCACACTGCTTTATTTGGTGTAATTAGAAACACTTCTGACTATTAATACTATCTTTGAGTTCTCGAACTGTTCTGTAGCTTGGGGATAACATTTGAAGTATAATCTTTAACAAATATTAAGTCTTTTCTTACACTAAAGTTTATTTTTGTTGTGTGGAAAGAAAGAGGCTTACTACATATGCAACCAGCAGAAGACAATAGTTGAAAAATTAAAACAGTGACCTAAGAGGAGAAGAATGTTTATAAAAAGAAACAGTCAGCTGAGCAGGATGCTTTCTGAGACTAGAAGTTTAGATTAGCGATAATACGTATGACTTATTTCGTCTATGTCAGGACAGTGAGCTATCACTTGGACTTGTTCAGTCCAAGTTATGTTATTGGTTTTCAAAACATGTAAAATTCCTGGTGGTGATCTATCAAAACTGGTCATGCGTTTTCTGAAGTATGTAGAGCAGTGCCTCCATGAGCCAAATTCTTTAAAGAATATAAACAGCATATGATAGTTTCATGCCTTTTCTTACTGTTTTCCCTTGGTTGAATAGTGATTGCATAAGTTGATGAAGCATTTCTGGAAGGAATATTCCTGTGAAATGTTGTGCTCACTAAAGTGGAAGTACTATGTTGCATATTCTCAACAAAAAAAGTGCTATAATGTTATTTTAACTGTATCAGCAGCTCTTCTGAAATGAGGAACACATCGTGGTATGTACCAAGCTTGAATTTAAGTCACCTTTAATAATATGTTTCTTATGTTTGAGTTTTTTCTCTGTCCCTCTCTTTCATATGCACCCAACCTTTGAGAGAACGTGTCCTCAAACAGAGGTTTAAACCCACATGCCAGAGATGCTCCGCTGTCAGTAAGAAGCCTCTCAAAGAAACCTTTGGTCAGTGTGCAGCAGTGTTCTTTATGCTGAGTTGTCTAACAAAACCCACTGTTTCTAGCTTGGTGCTGAATACTTTTAAAAATTGTATTTGGAGTATTGTCCTCCATTCCCTGAGAGGTTGATGGAACCGAAGAACTGATTCATTCTGTAGAGTAGTAATGAAGATTCCCAGCGTCAGTGAAGCCCATGTGGACTGTAAAGATTTCCTGGATGATACGTGTTCCAACTACAAATTAGAGCTCATTAACTCAAACTAATATTTAGCTTTCAGATGTGGAAAAGAAGAGTTTTATGCTGATTCCTCTAAGCAACCAAGTGAATGCCACTTGCAGAATGGGTCATTTACACTACAAACTTCCTATTTGCCCACTTTTCCTTTCCTGGGTTTCAGAGAGGTACTTGAGGGAGAATAAAGTACAATCAGCATTCCATTCATGCTGCTGTAGTGTGTTTTGAGAGAACTTTGTTCTCTCTGTGAAGGATGAGTGCAGTTATATTAAGACAAAAACCTAGATTTAATTTCACTTTGATCTAAACCAAGAGTGACATGACAAGTGTTTTGCAGAGTTATGATATAAAGACTTTCAAAATAGATGCAGTGAAAATTCTTTTTCTTAGTAAGTTGAATTGGTGTTGAAAATAAGTTTCTCTTATGCTCCTCCACTGAAATCCAAAAAATCACCTGTTGAACCCTGATGTTTCTCTGTGACAGTATACTTCGGGGCATAACCCCTTATCTCTGCAGTCTGTGAGAGGACTGGTGAAGTACTGTTGCAGGTAGCAAGTTGGGAGATCCATTGCTGTATGCTTCTTACCTTCCTTTAATGATAAAGGCAAGCTATGTAAAATCTGATATGAGCTATTTCCCTTGAAGATTCCCTTTTACCGGTCAATTGTGTGGTTCCAGATAATATCCAAGTTGCTTTGGAAACAGTAAGTACTGAATGCAGATTTTTAATGAAATTTTTAATGAAATCTTTTTAATTAAAGCTCCTGAACTTGAAAAGATTCAAGAATCATAGGCTAGAAATTATCACATTTTAGTCTGACATGCCTAACAGAGGCAATGTGACTTCACCAAATGGTTACCAATGCTGACGTGATGGCTTTTGGCCGCTCTGTGGCATATCTGTCATAATCAACTTCTTAAGAACTCTTTGTATGTATGTGTATCTATATGTTAACAAAAACCTACCAACTTGCACAGCTGTTGATCAGCCTGAATAGAATCTTGCCTCATTTTTCCTCCTATTCATGTTGAAGTTTACGTAATGCTGGAAGCAGCTGAAATGTGGAAAAACGACTGCTTACTTAGACTCACTTGTCAAGTTACCAAGGTTAAATATATTGGAGAAAAAAATGCGAAGCTGCTTTTATAAAACTTTTAAAGATTATAGATTCAATTTTTTATATTGGCTTAGAGGTTTGCATTTAAAGTAACAGAGGGACTTTGCTGACTAAGTAGTTCTTAATGTTAAAAGGCAGTTAAGAACTTGAATCTTGAAGCTTTCTTCATATGAGGCTAAAATTAACTTTGGAGATTCACAGCTCCTTTTCAGTCTGACATGCATTAGATAATTCCCCTTGAGTTTAATTTCCAAGGCAAATTTAAATAATGAATCATCAGCTACTATGGCATTCCAAGGGTCGAATTCATGCAAATGGAAAATAAGTAAGGTTTTTGAAAGAACCATGTTGAATTGAACCATTGACCAGAGGGTTGTTTTTTTGTTTCATTTTGTGGGAGTTTTTTTTAGTTTCTGGAAGCTCAGTGGAAAATATATTGCTCTTCAGCCCATTTAGAAAATGTCCTATTTACAGACACAAATTACTTAGTTTCAGAAATAAATATGAATAGTAACATGACTGAACACAGCAAGTGTGCTCTAAACCTGTCCTGTTATGTTTAGTCAAATTAACATAGATTTTAAGAACTTCTGGCTTTGTGAAAACTAAGATTTTTCAAATCTGCCTGTGACAGAAGACAGACTTTCAAAAGTATTTTGCAGTCTTTCGAATACCTAAAATAATATTTCCACTTTGTTAAAGTTCCTAGCATTTGTCAGCTTCCACTGGTGCCAAACAATGGAGAGAAGTCTGTAGGTAAATTAGTCATCAATGTCAGCAGCTTACAGTTGTGGAAATAATGCATTTGTTTTTTATTTTAAAATCAAAATAGCAATTAATTTTGTACTGCCTTGAGGCTGAAAACTACTTCCTTCCAAACTACATATTCTCAGCAAAATCCTTTGGGGGGGGGGGCAAAAAATGGTCTCATGTTTTTCCTTTGTTCTGATAGAGTATCTAAAGCTGCTAAAGCATGAATCTTAAGTATAATGTGTAGTGCCCTTTCAATTCTATTATGATTTCACTGGTTCAGATTTGCTGCTGACAACAGGCTGATTTTCTTTGGTTTTATAGATCTGAAAAAAACCCAACAGTGTTTAAGGTAAATCTCCATTATTAAAGTATGCCAAAATTACAGGAAAGTAATAAGATTGTAGGTGGCATAAATACGCTTCAATGATAGAATAGATTAGAAAAAAATTACCTGTTTTTTCAGATAGACAAATCAAAGTATAATCCCTTGATCTAGATTGTAATGAGTTTCCTGATCAGGCAGTACATAATCTTTTAATTTTAAAGGTTATTACTTTAAAATGTCATTTAAAAAACAAATGTATCAAGTGCCACACCTGCTCATAAATCCCTACAATTTTTATTCCTTCTAGTCTCATTTTCTTTTTCTTGGGAAAAATGCATTCCATACCATGTGAAGAGGGGCTGAGAGGCCGATGAGAAAAAGGAAGCCATTCTCCAAGTGCTTTTGAAGGCACAAAGTAGGCTTCAAATGTATAGAGGAGTCATTTATTCCCCTGCTGCGGTGCACCTTCTTGAGGATTTGTCTTGGATACTTCAAGCCTGGGGAAGGGAGCAAAACTGAGTGTCGGCTCCTGAAACCACTCAGCGGTGTTCCCGTGTTGTACGGTTCCCAGACTCTCCTCTACTTGCTTCCTGTCTTTGTTGAAAACTCAGGCTTATTTACTGTTGGAAATGCGTTGGTAAAACTGTGGTGGAACAGTGCCTTGTATGGATTTTCTCATTTTATATTAAGTGTCTGCAGTTTAACTGCTGTTTTATGTCGTTGTTGATGGTGTCTAGTGTTAGTGCACGTTGTAAGAACGAATGAATTTTTGGCCACTTATTTGGAATGAGCCGTGGTTAACAAATGTAAGAGTTAAGTAGAGCAGTAGGGAAAAATATTGACTTAGCAGCCTGCTTACTGTGCAATTTATGTGTTGTTTCATCGCCTGCTTAGATATTTCCATGGCTAGCTGTTTCCTGTTTTTTGTGGGCAAACACATGACCTGACTGTAGCTGACAGCTACAGTTCTCTTGTTCACCAAATGCTTTTAGTCAGGCTTTTTTTTAACGGGTCTTTTACACTTTAAAAGCTAAAACACCAGTGCTGTCAAAACTGAAAGGTGTCAATAGAAGAAAAATATGTATCAGAACAGTTCTCGTTCCTTTGTTCTGAAAGCACTCCACGCTTTTCACCTTTTGCAGGTGTTTTAGCGCTGAGACTGGTGTGAAGTGCTGCTCTAGGATCTGTTGATCAGACAAGTGACTGTTGCCTCCGAGTTAAAAATCTCCAAGTTAATCACATGGGAACCTGGCAGAAAGGAAGTGGTTAACACATTCTGCGGAGTCCTAGACACCCGTGATGCTACAGTTACGATCTGGAAAAAGCATTTTTCATGATCATAATTTAACGTGTGGTTAGCCATTAAGAAGCACGTGTAAAGCCTTCAAAACCCCATGGGAAAGAGATATGGTCTATTTTTTTTTTGTTGTTCATTCTAAAAATGTGTCCAGTGAGGAGCCAGAGGTTGCTTAGAGATCAGAGATGTTGGCTGCAGACGTAGAATGAGGCGTTTCTGTATGGTATGGCCAGTTACGTGTACCTCCAGCTTGAGAATCTGTGCCTCCTGTTCCTGTGGAGCTCTTACTGCTGTTGAGCAGCTCAGATGTTCTGCTGTAATGCTTTTGGGAAACAAGCACACCACGAAAGAGGAGTAGAAGGAGAGCCTGAGGGATTGGAAGCAACCCCTGAGGACTTGCTGTGAAGCACATTCAGTCAGAGTCCAGATTTTGGAACACGGAATCGAGGGGTATTCATTGTGGTTTTCGTAACCTAGATTGGGTTTGCTTTGCACTTAGTTTGAATTCAGTATGTTTCTGGAAGGAGGGTGGCGATGTAATCTTAAAACTGTTGCATTCTGAATATAGAATGAATCTTCCGGGAATTTGCAAGGAAATCTGTTAATTAGCTCAAGTTAAAATTAATTACAGGTTAGTCTTAAACGGTCTATTTTCTTTCCTCCCAAGTGAATTTGTCTTCCAATTTTTCATGTAGTTTAAAATTACTGTGTATATATTCTAAATGAGGCACTAGGCTGTTAAACTGAATTATTAACTCTTTTTATCTCATTTTTGTGATACAGTTAAGACAGGTCAGGTTAGCAGCTCAGGTAAAATGTTAAGTAGGGCCTATTACGCGTAATTTAATAACTCTGCTTTCTCACAGTCAGTTCTCATGCAGCTTGTTTCACTTGTAATCAGTCGGTGATGTTTGAGGTGAGAGTCGTGCCAGGAGCTCATGCTGGTGGAAGATGATGGTGGCAACGTGGCTGGAAAGCCTGTGTTGGAAGGACTGGCTGGCATCATCTGGGCTCCACTGCAGCCTGGGGCAGCGTTGCCAAAAGAGTGCGAGCAAGCAATAAGCCATCAAAATTTGAGATCAGGTCCCAAGGTTCTGGCTTTTACTCTGCATTGCTTTTGCTCAAGTAATACGGATTTCCACAGAGGTTTTCAGCTTGTGGTTCATGGGCACTCTCTTCTAAGGGTCAGAGAAACATAACTGAATATGTGGTTTCCCATTATAGCGAAGTTGGTGTTCCCAGCTTGCTCTCGATGCTTTCTTCCAAAGACACGTTCATCAGCAAGCCAGTTTAGGAAGACAGGCTGGTCAAAAGCTGGAGAAGAGGAAAAGCAATGCCTTGTCAGCCCGATTTCCCCACCAGGCTCGCTCAGGGCTGATGAGCACCTCTGGGGGGGCAGGTGCTCGTCCCCCCCGCACTGTTAGCGAGCTGATGGCAGCTGGCCACGAGCAGGAAAGCGCAAGTCAGCGGGGCATGTGTCAGTGCATGTTGCGCTGCGGGAGCCCTTGATTCCATGGGGAAATAATTAGGGATCTGCAGTTTGAAAAATGCTGAAGCCTGTTTTGTAACAGTGAGGGAAGGGGCCGTAAGAAACTTGATTCAGCAGTCTTCAGGCCTGGTATTCTTTAGCAGTGCGAAGTATTTGCAAATTGTGCTTAATGGCTTGGAGCTGTGGGTTCTCCGAGTTGCTTTGGCATAAAGGGGAATCTGGCCTTACCTTAGAAAAATGAAAATTAAAAAAACCCCTAAAAGTGGTATTTTGTATGATCTAATGGGGCAGCATGCGAGCTGACTGGTTGCATTTCTTGCTTTGTATTTATGTATGAAACTTCAGATTTGAACATTTTCTGTCTTGGATTCCTCTTCGGTTTTACTTTATGATAATGAGGTGTGGGGACTATATATGAGTAAATTTGAAAATAAAAATATCACAGGTTTTTGGAACTTAACAGCTTTAACTCTGACAGCAGAGGGAACGTGGGAGGGAGCAAAGAGAAGCTACCCTTTTGTATTATATTTTTTTTAAAACTTCTTTAATTCTTAATTATGTATGTTTGGGTACTCTTAAATCAGCATGTCAAAATTTTGTCCTGGTCAGATTTACGAAGTTTAATATCTAAATCTATAGGGCTATGTACATTTTGGATTACTTGTTGTGTAATTATAACTGGTTTTATTCTCAAGTTTTGAGAATATAAATTACATCAGTATAGGTGTTTTTTGGAATATATGCAGATCAATGTGTGTAACAGTTGAAAACTACATTGCAAGCCTCTTGGTTGTCAGTCACAGAGAGGCTGAAATGTTTTCTGCCTTGCCTACTGCTGCTGTAATACTATATCGTATTGCTTTGATAATAGATCTCATTTTGTGAAAAAGAATATTTCTCTGGTGATGGTCAGGATGGCGATGTGTCATTTATATTTAAGCCACAACCGGAGGGGAACAGTTACTTTCCCCGATGAGAGCATCCTTTCTCGAGTGCATTCTGTCTCTTCATTTAGTGTAAAATGTGAATGCCATAGACATTAAGTCCATTTCAGGAACATCAGTCACTGGAATCCATTCCAGAGGACGTTTTTCTGGCTATTTCATTCAGTGTGTAAATTACACTATTTAATTTGCGAAACTCTCTTTGCGGTGCAATTCATTGGCCTGTGGATAAATTCTTCATTACTGAATTCATGGTCCTATGAAATTACTTATTTCTGTTAAGTGTTTCATGGTCTGCATGGTGCGGCCACTGATGTTGTAATGAACAGAATTTAAAGCAATTTCACTTGTTTGTTCTGTGTTGACTAAACTGATTCTTGCTTTTGTTTGCCTGCCTTTCTTTGCTATAAAGGAGGGTAAGGACAAAGAACTGGTGGTCTGTAATCTCTGATTTTAACTGCTTTTTAGAAAAGAATCGAAGAAGTCTGTACTGTTCTTTAATTGTCTTGTCTTTTGAGGCTAGGTGGTATCTTTCTGTTTGTATTTTACTGGCGAGTAGATTCAGGGGTGCAGTTGTTGTACCACCTTAACGTGCCAATGATGCATCTAGCAGTGGTATTACCTGGTTGTTGATATCTTAATGATATGTTTGGATGTGGGGAAAGGGACTGTGTTCTGTCTCTTAATGAGAGCCACAGTACTGGATTGTACCATAAGGCCTATCTGGCTAGCGTGCTACGTATCTGGCAATGGCCAAGGGCAGTGTCTGCCTCGAGGGAAGAGGGTAAGAATGATATAAACATATGGTAACACTCTCGAGATACGCTTTCATCCTACAGCGAAGTGTCTTGACAGCCCTTCTGGTCCAGAATGTGCCCGTTGTCTGTAATAGCACCGCATGTGGTTTCATTCTTCTGCCTGCCCAGTTCCTTTCTGGAGCCAAGTGAACTCCATCGTGACACCCTCCAGCAGGAGTTTGTGCTTCATGACACGCTCTGTCAAGAGATGTGTCCTTTATCTAGGGCCTGGCTCCTGCTCACTCAGCTTCACGGCACCTGCTCCTTGTGTTGGAAGAGGCAATAAAACCCTACTCACATTCTTTGTGCTGCTTGCCCTGCTAGATCTGTAAGGTATCTCCCCCAGTTTTTAGTTTTGTTTTTTTTTTTCATGGTGATGAGTCTTAGTCTGTTTAATAATTTATGATTCCATATGAGGAACCACTGTTCTGTGCTGTTGCTCTTCCACCATCCGGGCATCTCGTGATATATCAGGCATGTGTGTAAGGTTAAGATTCTTTTTAAATGTTGCATTTAACTTTCTAGCTTAAGAGTAAAGTGTCTGCAAGCTGCAGACCCTGTCATGCTGTGTTTTGATGGCATGCCACTGGCATTAGTGAATGGTCAAGACTTAATTGATGTACTTAATAAATTTCAATTGGTTTGCTTAATAGAGCGCAGCTGTTCTCTACCTGGCAGCTGATATTTTGCTGGTCCAAAAGCCAAACCGAGACCTTTATGATTGAGCTACACTGCTTATCTTGAATTCTGCCCTTTTGGCAAAGCTTTCTTTACTGTACTGATTATATGCTTGGTAGGATGAAATCGCTCTTGCAGTGCTTAGAGGCCAGTTGCCTCTGGGCCAAATTAAAAACCTGGTGGGTGCAGTCTCAGACAATGAAGTCAAACCTGTTTCACTGAACCTTCATGCGGTGGGGGTGTTGATCTGGATGGAGATCAGGAGACTTTGTTCTTTGTGGCAATACAAGTCTTTAACCTCTCAGATAATGGTTTAGTGAGGAGTTCTGAGTCCATACTGTAGCGATGCTGTAGTCATCCTTTCTTCCCCCACTCATAAACCAGATTTTGTCTACACGGTAATAGTTTTATTTAAAATACCATAACATATTCCAGATGTTAAACATGTTTTAACAGACCTGCTTATTGAAGGTGTCTGTGATTTTTAAGACCAAAAAGTGACGAATACCAATTGTAGGACTTGTAAAAGTGAGACTTAAGCATGGAGCAATAGAGCGGTAAGGAATATTTGACTGTTCCAAAAATAGCTCCTCAGTGGACACAGTGGGATTGCAGCTGAATTTTAAAGTAAAACTGACTGCAGAGGAACCAGACATGCAGTTTTGTTAACTGGAAGGGAAAGGGGAAGCTAAGTACCAAATTCTGCTTTCAGTGTGACAGTATGATGTGCATTTGCAAGATGCCTGTTAGCAATGCAGAATATAGTTGTCATTGTTCTGTAAGACAAGTAAATGGTTATTTACAAGCAATGGTAAGACGAGCTTAAAGGTTTACAGTCATTTTAATGTGTGTATCTTAAAAATTTCAAAGAAAGATATGTTCCTGTGTTACGTAAAGGTTTATATATTGCCATTGTTGCAGAGAAATAGGAAGTGCTTGAGAATAGCTCACATTCCCCAGTAATCATGTCGGTCTCCAAGCATTTCAGCTTTCACTGGTCTGTTGCCAACCTTTACTGTGATGCTTTTTTGGAGGTCAGTCTCTTCTCCGTAGTACTTTAACCTTGAGCGAAAACAGTCATGTCCTGTGCAATGGGGGTCAGAAACCAAGCTTCCTATCCTGGAAACTACTGAAGTTGACTCTAATTGCAGGGCACATTCTGCCAAACAAAGTGGTGTGCTCAGAGCTACGTGGCTTGTGGGACAGAACCGATTCCACTTGTCTTGCTTGGAACATGGGCAGAGCAAACACCCATTTTTTTCTGTAGAATAGTTTTGCACATGCATTTAATATAAACAAGTTAAAGTGAAATTGCAAGTCAATCTGATATTGCTATTGCCCCCACTAAGTAAGCTATGGCCTGTGTATGCTGAAGAGCACCTTACAGCAGCATGGCTATAAAGTCTGTCGATGTTCCACCTTCAACCTAGACCAGAATAATGTTAGCTATTTTTTTTTCTAACCAGAAATTTGATACTGGTCTTCCACTTGCAAGCCAGCCTAACCTAAGTGATGGGCTTTCCCAGCTTACTCCAAAGGAAAGGAAGATGAAAATTATTTTACTTATATTCAGCATGTTTGGGTTTTCTGTCCTTAATCTTTTTTTCTTGAGGAAGAAGTGGTACTTGCCCACTTCTCTATTTTAGCTTCTTGTTTTAGAGATTCATGTCTCAAGATTGTGCGGAGGCTGCAATTGAAGTTAGCCTCGCTCACTCTTTAGTGGAGTGGCACTATGTCTTGGGCTCTTTTGGGCTCTCTGGAGTTCTTGAACGGGAGAAAAGAAGTAATGATCCTCTAGTGAGTGTCTGGGAGGCAAGTGGGAGCAACTCTTACACTCTTATGCTGGCTACCCACTTTCTCCTCAAATCCCACCCTGGCGATTCATTTGTTCTCTGAAAATGGACATTCAGGCTCCCAGAATCAAGTATTACACAGTTCCAGCTGTGCAAATTTATTTAAGCAAACCACAAATTACTTGTATCTGTTTTGAAGAAACCACTCTTCCAATTAAAGTACCGTTGAGGCATGCCTGTGGTTATTAAAGATCATCTTTTACAGATAAAAGATGGAATGTTAGCCTTTGTCTTCATGTCAGGTTCTTTATCCCCAAACTGTTTTGCCTGCTGAATCAGTATACCTTTACCACCAGAAGCTTGAATAAAGTTGCATTAAGACATTGAAGAGTTTAGTTTTTATCTGGAAGAAGATTGTGTCTCTGCATGTAGCAAAATGGCTCGTAGGTGGTTAAGAGCCAGTCCCCTTCCAGTTTCGTTACGTGCAGCTGTATGCAACAGTCGGGCCACTGATTTTGCTAGCAAAGCTTCTGTGTGACCACTCATCTGAAATGAAAATGCCCAGCTCTTGAATGGTGTCCATGCAGGAAGGGTACACCGAGGGGGATAAAGTAGTGATCTGTATAGAAGGAGCCTACGTGGGTGGCTTGACTGGTCACATCCCGCATGAGAGTAGAGGTTTCTGTGTCTGGCTGTTTCTTCTGGTGCAGGAAAGCAGAGGCTCTTTGCTGGGTCTGGTAAGTTGGTTACCACAATTGCATAACTCAACAGTGAATTACCAGTAAAATTTCACTTATCTAGAAGATTGCTTCATAGCCTGTTTTGAATCTCCTGCTTTATTTATAAGGTCTCAATTATTTTAATGAAATATTAATATATTAAAGTAACTTTCATGCTTGAAAACACTGGATACTGAAGCTGAGATTCACTAGCTCTGTGGCCTACAAATTTCTGCTCCAGCACAGAGGAAGTTTACTTCGGACTTTCCGGTCCCCCAGTAACTCCTTGCTCCTGTTTTGTTTTTTTTTTTTTTCTTCTATCCTCTACCTTGCTTTTGGGTTTGGGCAGTCTGAAGCAAACATTTTGGTGTTTTTAGTGCAAACCAAATTTGTCAAGAATGCTTTATGAATATATATTATCAAGTATTTCCTTGGAAAAGCTTAGAATTTTACTGGTACTTAATTGTAGGTGCTATCTGAATACAGCAACCTTTCAATAAGCTGCCTGTGAAATCCTTCTGACTTCTGGTTTGTATGCTAGTAGAAAAATAAGCACTTCTTTGGTTCACATCTTCTTCACAGAGAATGTAAACTAAAACTCTGAGATGTATGTAAACTTTTTAAATTACTACAAGGAAAAGGGATTATTTTTTTTCCCTGAAATTGTTACTATCTTCTTGAGGTTGGGTTTGATGTCTTCTATAACTTTTAGTAGCAGTAGAAGATAATTAGTTCTAAATCCTGTTAATGAAAGTGATACTAATGCATAATCCTATCTAGTCGATGCATCCTTAACATTAATTTCTCCAAAACATTCTCTGCAACAGCTACCTAACGGCGTGCTTGTTGCAAACAGTATCCTGTGATTGACGGTTAAGGTAATATCCCAAAGTGCGCGTGGTTTGGGGCGATGTTTTGTGCAGTAAGGATATTTTGATTTCAGTAGGACCGTCCGTGCTATCCTTGCATGGTGGTCTCAGAGGAAAGAGATTTAAGCACAAACAAGAGAAATTTATTTTTAAGAGATAAAAACTTCGGTAAACCAAAGTATTGGGATACGGTGCAGGTGCTGTGGTGAGATTGCTTGAAGATCTGTCCAGTTTCAGTGACTGCTTTTACAAACGACCCAGATGATACAATGAGCAGTATGCTTGCAAAGTGTTCGGGTGGCACTACAGCGTATTTGTGAGTGCGTTACACCTCGGAGGGACTCCAAGTTAGTTTACAAGAACTAGCCTGCAGGGCATTTATTAGGGCTGTTTAAAACGCCAAGCTATGCATTTGGTCTATATTTGAAATGTACTTAAAGCCAATAGTGATCAACACTGTAACCATGGAAATGCTGCCTGAGCTCAAGAGATGAACGGAAATGCCAGTATTTGTGTGTTAGTGCTATTACATTCACTTGAAGGTGCTTTGTAGCAGTGTTAACATGTGAAAGGTCCCGTTGTCAGAAACCCAGGGTGGTGTGCGATGCATTGTATAAGCAGCACTCAAACTGCAAGCTATTGAGCATAAACTCATATATATGAGTTTCATACATAATAACATTTCAGTGGTGGTTCTTGATTTTTGTGGTTGGTGGTGTGTATGAACTATTGTTATGCCTGAAATTTAACATGAAGCTGTTCCTTTTACACTGCAGAAGACTTCAAAGGGATTAAATAAGTGTGAAGTAGCCTGGACTGTGTCTACGGAGCTGCGTGGAGATACGCCACGTTGATACTTCCTGTTGCCTGTGATAGAGCTTTGTTCCTTGTCAAAAGCCACAGAGTCTCTATTCTGAAAGGTTGTTTTGCTTCCCCTGTGTACATCTCCGATGTGTTTTGGGTGACTGGGGGTAAGTGCTGTTTGGAGTGATGGTGATCCAGAAGCAAACAAAAAATTGTTTCTAAACTGTTACGATCTCAGCTAGAATAACTTAATTTGAGCTAAAGCACAAGAATAGTTTCTGTGCTGTTTCCCGACTCCGTAGAGATTTTAAATTTATTGAATCAAAGCTCTTCATACAACAGTACAAATTATTTATTGAATTTGAGTTTAGTCTGTATACTGGGTTATTTTGTAGTGGTTGTGGGCAATGTCCTCATTGCTTTCAGATGCTTTCTGTTTCAGGAATTTGCAGAATGGATGTGAAGGTTAGAAGCTTTCTCTCTGTTTCTAGGATTTGAGCAGCAAATTGCTGTGCCTGCTTTGCATGTGGCAGGCCCGTTAACCTATTTTATAGAATAAATATGTATTGTTTATTCTGTGGTGACATCCACAAGATTACTTTGACAGGTTTTCATTTGCTCTGTTCATACCATCTAAGAGTAGGCTATATTTGAAGTGTGCCAGAAGCATAACTGGATCCTTAGCTTTAAAGTACTACAGGCCTCTAATACAGTTAAATATAAAAATGGACAGAACAGTCCTGCTCTCTTCATACAAAGTATTGAAAGCTAAGGCTTTACAGAGTTAAGCGAAAGGGTGAATTTAAATGTATTGGAATAAATCTCATCCTCCCTTCCTCTTTCTGTGTGGATGTTTGCAAGGTATAAGGGGGTCATTCATAGCAGTGTAGGGTCTGAAACCCTTTTCTATGAAACCTGATTAAATCAAGAGGACCTCTTTAAACAACTATGAGCATCAAAAGACGACAAGGGAGAGTAGGGATTATGCTCTTCTGTACCCCTAATAAAAACTTTTCTTCCATGCAAAGGCAAGAATTTATCGGCTTTAGTGAATTCCAGAGAAAGAGATGTTTTCTTGCCCACCTCTGCTTATAGCTGGTTTTATTTCCCTCAGCTCCTGGTTTCCTGGAGAATTTCTCAGGAATTTCATTTCCGTTCCGCAAAAGGAGAGGTGAGCTGAGAGGTCAATTTACTGGCTTGACTGGCTTCAAATGCTTTTCTAGAGTCAAGGATACTGTAAACAGCAAGTCATCTTAGGACTTTGTACTCTAGCAAGATCAGGTGAAGCCCTGGTGATGTTAATGAAATGGTTTCTGTAGTGATCTTCAGTGTTTTTAGGGCTGTATGGGCTACTTGGAGCACAGGTTGTTTAACACCTGTGGGTGTTTGAAGCAGAGCGAATACGTCGAGACCTGTGCAGGATCCAATAATGTCTACATGGTCATGACTGGTTCAGTGTGTTAGTCCCTCTTGAATTAGTTGGGCCCTTGATCATCTGAATAAGAGACACGTAGACCCAGGCACCACTTCAGTGCAATATCATTAATACAGCATTATAAGAATCTGAATATCATGCTGCAGTAAGTTCTTGAACTACTGACAATTTTTCTTTCCACATACTGTACCTGAAAGCTCCGTTCACCACACTGGAGAACATCTGAGATCGCTTTTCAAGCGTGCTTCTCTCACTCTTTGAGAAATTAATTAACCTTCAGTTGTGTAGAGTAGATTCTTGTTAGTACTTGTCTCATAATTTGTATAATAATGCATATTTGTGTGGTCTATATAAAAAAATAATTAAAATATCAAAAACTAAAACCCCATTGTTGTTCAAGGATTTGATGCATAATCATATAAAACTTCAACAGCCCCCTTTCTGAAAATTTTAGACTAACTCCATTGTTTTGAAACTTTAAAGCTGGGGTGTATTTCTGCAAAGCAGAAGCAGTTGGGCCATTTGGGGAATGGTTATATGAAACCAAACTGTTTGCGGTGCTGTAGGATTACACTCTAAATACACTAATGATCATTTAATCAGAAAGTCCTAGGTCAGTAACACTTTGTACACTTGTGCAGTAAACAAGAACTTTTTAGTTTCTAAAATGAAGCAGAATTCTTGTCTTATTGATACTGACTTGTCCTATTGATTTTTCTGTATAACTTATAGAAGGATTATTTATTTTTTGGAGATACTTAGATATACTTAATAGTCCTCATTAGTCCGTAAGAGGCCAAATTTCATCTTGTACCAGGGAATGGAGGGTGAAGACAGTATATCCTGTTCCTGAGTTACTTGTGCAACAACAGGGTAAAATGTTTTTGGACTGTAATGGAAGGAGGATACGAGAGGGCCAAAGCAGAATAAGACCAGGATGCAGTTGCCAGCATAGTAAAGAGTGATGGGAGGAGAAGGGAGAGTTGTGCAATTCTTTGCCTGTCGTTTAGGGTAAGGGGCTACTCACATTTGCCAGGTGGATGTCAGATAGTTCTCATTTTAAGAGATTCGCCAGAATACATTCCAGCACACGATGCAGCTGTCCCCTCAGAGCCATCTGCATGGCTGTCAGAGTGAATGTTCTGCCAGTTCTTCTCTGCTATTCACACCCTTCTCAAGTACAGCTCCGTTTGTAAAGGCTGGATTTTCCTCTCTTCGGTGAAATTCTGCTCTTCATAGGGAAGAGGAGTTTTTACTGTTCCAAAATTAATGCATGAAAATGAAGGTATGTTCAAATGTGGGGCGTTGGAATTTGGTTTCCTTTTTTAACTAAACAAGATGGAACACAGAGCCTTCCTTTTCAATGGATGCTCGCTGCCTGCTTAATTTGTCGTGATTCTTAAAGTCTTTGAAGTAGCTCTCATTCAGCTGAAGGATTATCATTTTTAATTCAGACAAAGGGCTTCCACACAAGGTATTTCCTGATGTACTTTCTCATTGCTTAAATCCAGTTCAGTGGTAAGTGGCTATGCAAACATTTTGTTTGTTGATCTTGCTGTGATAGGCAGCAGTTTAACCATTGGTGAATCTTGCTGGAAAAGCTTTGGAGTAGCATATTGTGTTCTAGCTCCAATTTGATTTTTTTTTTTAAACACTTGTTGCAGTGGAACAATGGAAATTGCAATGGAAAGCTTGAACACTCATTTTTCCCCTTTTAAAATAAAGTCATAATGTTCTTTACTATGTTAAGAAAAGCAGTAGGGAAGGTCGTCTTGCATCTAATATTCACTTTTACAAATACCAGTTGTGCAGTGGGTCATCATCCCAGTACTTTGAAAATCTGACTAGTCATACCGTCATGGCATAGACTGCGCCAAGATTTACACACAGGCGAAAAATAAGGTTGGTTAAACTACCTCATATTTGTCAAGGACCAGAAATGAGCATATAGAAAATTTTTGTGTTTCATATGATACACAGTCATTCATTCATAGGTCTGAATCTGCCTGTCTCATGCTGGGTGGGTTGCCTGTACTCCCCATAAGCCTCATTTGTAGTCTTGTGTAACTAAAGCCTTCTTGGTCTTTTCCAGCGAGAGAGAGTTCTTAGTACTGAGTCACTGCCAAGCAGCTTTTGTTTCCCAGCAATAAGAAAATAACTTCTCTCTTTGCAAATGAGAACATTTAACAAAGTAAAAACACAGTGGAGAAAAAACCACTTAAGCCTACTTTGCACAAGGGCTGCTGTGGGGAGCCGTACTGATGGGAAAGTTAACTGCAAAAAAGCAAAGTTTAACTGTGCTGCTTGCATGGTGGCAGGGGTTTGGCTTGTAGAAGTGAAGGTTTCCTTTTGGAGGAGCGTTTGTCCTTCCAGAACTGGCTTTGGAGAAATGTTCCTTTCCAAAAAGCTGACAACCTGTATATTAAAGATGTTTTTTGTTTCCCAAGCTGCAGTCCAATTCAATTCCCCTTTCCTGGTGCCTGGGAATGTTACCGTACCAAAAAAATATTTCTAAAGCTTTTTGAGGTATATCTGGTCTAAACCATCTGCTTGCTTTCACACACACCCCCGAGCTGATTACTAACATGTGAACTAACATCCATGAGATACACTGGCACTGATATACATGCTTCTTAGCAGAAGTATAATGATTTTTAAACATACGTATGTATTATAAAGAGAATGGTGAAGACCTGTGAACAGCAGTATATGGGGGATGAGAAGGTATTTGCTGATTTGTGGGAGTTAATCCAGAATTGTTTCTTTCCAAAAGCAGCTGCCGAGAATTTGAAGTCTCTTGGTTGGCCTCCCATAAGTCGGTGGTTTTTTCCTATTGATCTCCACTGCCCTAATGCAGGGAGAGGAAGGCGATACAGTGATACGCAGGAATGATCAAGCTGCTGGAATGCAGCCTGTCAAGCTAGAGCAGCATCCTGCTTGAGTGCCCCTTGTTTCTTGTGGCTTTAGGAATAATTCAGAAATTCCACATACTCCAGTGGATAGGAAAGCATGGTGAATGTTGGTGTGCACTTGCAGATTAGTACCCAAACATTTGGGTACATCAGACATTGCAGGCAGAAATTAAAGTTTGTATGTGGCACGCGAAATGCAGTGGACTAGATTCGATTGCCAGGTCTTGAGGCAGTCTGCCTCAATCTCTTGAGGTGCCCTTGCCTTGTTGTGCTACTCTTAGAAGGTTACTGTTCTAGCAATTTTGAACAGAAAACATCAAAAAGAAATAAAACATCTTAACAGCCTGTTTCACGTAATTAAGCTCTTAAGAAAACACTCAATATGCTTCATTTTCTGAATGGTGACTAAAATTTATACTTGTTTCACCAGGTTAGAAGTTCTATTTGGAGGATTCAGCCACTGGAGGAATAACAGCATGATGTAAAATTGCTTGCAAGTTTTGTCAGATCTTCTTTTCTTTTAAGCATAGAAGTTAGTTTTGAGTCATCTAATGGAAATACTGAACAATCCCCATCCTTTAAGGCAGGAGACTGGGAATATAATAATCTGGTCAGAGAAGCTGAGTAATTTATTTGCATAAATGAGTGACTTTCTCCACTGAGGGCTGAGCACGTGCCCATTATCAAGGTATTTTATTAGGCCCAGGCATGGTTTGAGAAGGAAAAAGCCAGAACAGAGGCTTTGGTCCTTCTGAAAATTGGGTTGGAGTCATACCTAAATGCTCTTCTAAAGGTGGTTTTTTGAGAGGATCCTGTTAGTGCTGAATCCCAAAGCCTAAGGGTAGTGGCAGCAAGCTTAATTCCCTTGGGTATGAAAAGTAACTGCAATGAGTTTAAAATAGTCTCACTTTTGAATTGCTTCCATGTCTTTAAACACAGCTGAAATACGAGCAAAGATAAAAGTAAAATAAATCCTGTTATTTTGACTCTACTCTTAATATGAGTTGCTAAGGGAAGCAGTTGGAAAAGAAGCCTTAATACAAGTGCTATTTTGGCTGAAATTATGCTTGTCAGTGTTCTTACTGTTAACGTGCATTAAGAAAGTGAAGGGTTTATATAATGAGCCCATTAAATTTGAAGTTCAAGCTGCTTCACCATCCTGTGTTTTTCTTGGTGCACAATGCCAGCTTCTTACACATCGGACTACACAAATGTTCCAGAGGCTGGTGGGAAATTGTAAAAGTACATTATTAGGGAACAACAGAATTGCAGGCAGAATTGTTTTTGGAAAGGTCTGTACATGGATGTCTCTTAGCCAAAGACGTGTTGTGGCTCTTCGTGTCAAGCCCAGCACCAATTGTAGAGATTTTGAGGATGAGCACGGCTGCGCTTTTTACTTGTGTTACATATCAGGATTTCCACATGTATTTTTTAAATGTGACAGAAGAAAACTATAAAATTAAGCAATGTCCTTGCAACATCCTTCTTAAATGCATTTAGTCCTACAGCAGCAGCGTTTCATTCTTGCATTGAGTCCCTCAGGATTACTGCAGCTGCTTTTCTTTTGAGGAACTAATTCTAACTTTTGTGATTGTATCTACACAGTAAAATTGAAATCCTGAAAGGTGTGTAATTTCTAATGACTGTATTTGTAAAGGGAGACCTATAATACAGGAAAAATGTGTAGCATTTTATAATATACTCTGCTTTACCAGACTGCTAAAGGAATATTGGATAATGCAGTTCAGTTATTTCCTGTCGGCAAAGGTGGACTTGAGACAAAATTCCTGGTTCAAAACACCCCAATAACATAGAAAAATCCATCCGATTCTATTATTAGAAAAGAAAAAGCAACATTTGATCTCTCTGTAATCTTCTCATGCTCCTTTAATAGCTCCGGTCTTAGCGATGCATGTGCTGCTTTGACTCATGTGTCTCTTATTGTGTTGTACCACAAATTACAGGTTCTCTTCCAGTGCTGCGTTGGTCCATGGTGAAGCGAGATCTTTCAGTGTCCTATAGTCTTTGGCAGCTTTTTCCTGCCTGCTCTGCAGTGTGAAAGAGAACCGTTCACCACATGTGGAAGGGACAGCTATGCTTAATGAGATGGAATATTTTGATGTGGCTACGGTTTACTATAATCACTTTTTCTTCAAACAAGGCTGTGCTGAGAAATGATGCATTACAAGAACATATTGGCAATGGTACATCAAGAAATAAAACCAGCCTAATTTAAGAGCCCAATAAAACTGACTGTGAACAGTTTTCAATACTCTGCACGTTCTTCAGGGAGCAAGAATCCTGTGTCACTGTTAATCTCTTTGAAACCTTCAAGTACTTTGTTGCTGTAAGCACTGAGCTTGCCAACTTTTGGCAGATAATTGTTCTCTTCCAAATTGAACACATACAATTCAGTCTTCCCATTCAGAACAACAAATTCTTCTTGGGTGTTTTTTTTTGCTCACAGTTCAATAAACACTTATGAGCAGGTAATGTTGTAATTTGCAAGTGTTCACAGGGCAAATGGGAAGCATTTTGAGGACTAAAGATGAGAAATGCATCAATATGTGCATGAAGGAAACTTGCAGAGGCTTGGCAGAGAGGCGGCTACTCCAGATGGGGAAAATTCATTGTGAAACAAAAGTAAAAATACTTTGAAAATAGTGAGAAAAAATTTTAGACATCTACTTCCCTTTCTCTCCTGTTTATAAAATAATTGTAACATAAGGTCCTAAAATAAAAGTATTAAATGAAGCAATCTGAAAACCAGAAGTACTTCTCAATTCTGCTGCTTCTGGAAATCTTTTCTTTTTCTGACTTAGGACAATGTTTAGCTACAGTCAATATAGTTAAATTTGGGATTAATTTAGAAAGAGGGAGAGGGCTGAGATATTCTTGAACAACTGTAAAACGTACAGCCTTCTATCCAGAACAAGAGCCTCATAAAAGAAAGAAGAAACTTCTTATACCATATTAATAGGACCCATCGTCCCTTTCTCTTGGAGCTGTGAAAGGTTTTTTCCCCACTGCTTGCTATTGTGTTATAACACTAATGCTCTGTCACTTCTATTGTGTGCACATCTCTGAACCCAGAAATCATTCCTATTCTTAATTTAAACAAAACCAGCTGTGCACAGATGAAAAGTTTGAAAAAAGGAGCATGTGTACTCGCTCACTGGTCGTACTTCTAGTATCTTAAAGAGGAGCTTTATGAACGCAGAATAATCATGCTGCAAAAATGGTTTAAAAATATGCATGGGGGGGGAAAGCTGACGCTGTTTTAGTGCATTGCACGACTGTCACCATAGTAACACTGCTAAGTAACTAAGTATTTTTGTTCTTATAAAGGGAGAATTGAGACCTTTTCTCTTCCAATGCCACCATTGCATACTTTCTGCAGCTGCTGCTTATTTTCTTCCACACCCTCTCCCTGTTGGTGCTGTTCTGTGCTGCAACCCAGCTATATTCAGAGCAGTCAAAATCATCTAAAAGGACAGAATGGATAATTTAGCACTTCTAAGGAGTTGTTTCATGGTCTGCTCTCAGGTTCACTGATTTACTGTTACTGAAGTTTTCTTCGGCACTGGGACACCTTGCAAATCCTGCCTTTTCACCAAAGCCAACTAGGTTCTGATAATAGCAAAAATGAAAGAATTCAGAATTTGGAAAGGAGGCTACAGGATTATTTACTTTACTGCTACCCCATGAGGGAAAAAAGAGGAGTGGAGGTACAGTAGTGAATATGAAAGAAAAGGAAGAAAATACGTTGTGTTGTATTCTCCAGCTACAGTGGTTCAGAAATTAAAGTTCAAGTTTGCTAATGGGAATAACTCCCATTTTTCTCCTGTCTGTTTTACTGATCCCAGATTCTTAACGCTCCTTTCTGAATGCGTCTGATTTAATGCCGTCTTCCCTGTGTGTGTCAAGTATTTAAGAGAGGAACTTTTTTACATTACTATATTCTTTAACCAGAATCAAAGCTATTGCTAGCTCTGCATTATTGCAAAAAGTTTAAATTTTCAGAAGTATAAAACGGCCTCACTGTATTGGAAAGGGTTACTGTGTGTTGTTGGACAGAATTGTAAGCTGATAACCTGTGCAGTGAAATCATTATGAATACTCTGTGCACAGGGAGCTTGAGAGCTCTATTAGCTTAAGAAACAGGCTTTGAAATGTTTTTATTAAACCTCTGGGATCTGTATGGAAAACCCTCTAGACAGCTTGGTGAAACACCGATAATTAGCATGTGGGTTTTTTTAATCTCACACATAATTGTTTTGTCTTGTGGTATTTTAGAACTAGAGGGTCTTATTTTCCTGTTACTGCTGACAAGAGGATTGTCATTGTACGTAATGAACAATTTCCGTTTTGGAGGGAGGGGAGAAATGGGGTATTTTGTGTGTTGTTTTAAAATTTGTTTTACCTGGAAAGGGCTATATTAGGAACATATTAATAAATGGATTGTTTTGAATGCACTGTGACTTTTTTCCAGCTATAATTTGGGATCCGGGAAGGCTCAATCCCTTTACGAAAGGTGTGAAGGGCACTGTGCCTCCAAATGCTGGTGCTGTCAACGAAGGCACACCCTCAGGAATTAATTGTGATGGTAGTTTTGTTTTCTTCTCTTCCCATCTTTATAGGCATATGAAAGAAGGTTCCCTACATGTCCTCTGATCCCTATGTTTGTAGCCAGTGACACTGTAAACGAATACAAGAGTGAGGATGGGGCTATCCATGTGATTGAACGACGCTGTAAGCTGGATATAGATGCACCACGGCTATTGAAAAAGGTGATTAGCTTTCAAGTGCCTGTTTTGTACTTTTGGATATCCTTTCACATGAATATTGTATTTTAACAGAATCTATGTCATCTTCATCAGATTGCAGGAGTGGATTACGTCTACTTTGTCCAGAAGAATTCTTTGAACAGACGAGAAAGGACTTTGCATATAGAAGCCTACAATGAAACCTTCTCTAATAGAGTCATTATTAATGAACACTGCTGTTACACAGTGAGTAATAGGCTCTCGGTGGTGCTACAGGTAGAGTTAAGTCAGTGTTTAGATTTCAGGATTTATAAACAGGAGTTGGGTTGTTCTTGGCTTTTGCCTTGCAAGAAAAAATAACCAACACACTGCTGTGAGTGATAATTGTTGTTAGTGTTAAATGTAACACACTTGCTTGAAGAACTGAAACAAGTTTGGCACCCGCTTGCTTGAGTGTCTTCTCAGAGTGCAGAACACAACATAATTTGCTGTGTTTGACAGCTCTGTTTAGGCAAATCTGTGGTCTGTAATAGCAGTGTGGGGCTTGGTGAGGCTGATGATACCCTGACAGAACTGTTGAAGGAAAGTTCAGCGTAGCTTATTTGCCTTCTGCTCAGCTCAGCCAAATGTTCATCAAGTCAGTTATGTTTTAACCTAGTTCTTTCCATCGTTCTTGGTCTTCAGTGCAAACGTTTTCTGATGCAAAGGAGTCTGGTGGCATGCTCGCCGCTATGCTCTGGTCATGTTTTTTTCTGAATGGCTTAGCTAATACTCACAGGCTCATACAGCACACACGTATAGCAGTAAAACTTCAAATCGATGCTAAAGATGAAATCAAAGCTAGTAAATGTAATGGATCTATTTGTATTGTAGCATTCTTTTTATGTGCAGGTGATAACATTTTCCGTTGTGTACAGAGCCATGGTTCAGAGGTCACTGGATGTCAAACCCACTTGACGCTATTATCTGATTAATTTTTTTAATTATTATTTCTGCCATTATTTCCAAGGCACATATAAAAATACTTTTCCACCTGCAATTTTTCTGTGAAAGCTCTGTTTAAACAGGGGAAATTCTATACAGAAAAGTGCATGTCATAAATATCTACAAAATACAACACTTCTACTTGCCCTTGCTCTACTCGATCAAGAAATTATTAGGTAAATACAAACCCAGAATTTTAATTCAAGAATAAATTGTTTTTAAAAGTCCATTCTTATTAAAGTTATTTTATAATTGAATTTATGAAGGGACAGGAAGATTCTTAAACATTATTAATATGATTTGTACTTGTTTAGGCTGTACAAGCTATTCTTGTACCCCCATTCCCTAATGCAGAAGAAGCAAACGAAGGGAAATGGTTTTTTTCCTGTAGTTGTCTCATTAAAGTGTTGACACTGTTCCCAGTCGATATTAGCGTGTTATGAGGGGGAGGGGAACCCTAAGGCATCAGGACAATTGCATGCTCAGAAGTCCAGCCTTCCGTGATGTTTGTACAACCACGAATTCGGAGCCCAACCTGGAAATTCCTTAGACAAGTCTTTTTTTAGTTGAAGGGAGTTTAGAAAGCAGCTTTCCTTCAGAGTAGTAACATCTCTGTTTCAGGATCATCTCTCAGCAAACTAAGCTATAAGCTAAGAAGAAGGTTGGGAGTGCTCTAAGATGGCTTATTCAGCTGCCAACTGAATGAGAAATTTACATTTCTTTCTGTAGCCTGATTATAGAAGAACAAAGTAAAATAGTTTTCAGTCTACAGAACACTAAGGTGCTTCATAGGTCAATGAGAGAACAATCTATTGCAGTGTCATAGAATCATAGAATCTTTGGGTTGGAAGGGACCTTTAAAGGTCATCTAGTTCTTTACATACAACAGCGTGGCTGTTGCAAATGTGTAGACTGCAGCGCTTGGAAATGCTCAAGCTAGCTGGCCCCGGTCTATCAGTCTAACCTGCAGGCAGCAGAAAGTTCACTGTAGAACATTTTACACTGTTCCACAGATACGCGACAGTCACAGCTGATACCTAGAATGAGGTAGTGTTAATTGTATAAATGTGCTAGTCCTTTGGCTCTTGGCTGGTGCACTAGTATTTCTCCACCCTCCCCTTTCTTGTTAAGAAAACAATGTGCCGTGCTAGCCATGGGACTATGGGAGGGCTTCTCAGCTTTCTGTTCTTTAGCATTACCTTTTCTGAACCGTGTTTTGCAAATGAAGCAAAAGACTGCAAATTCCACTTGAATGTTTTTGACTATGTGAACCTGTAAAACAGAAAACAGTCACTTTAAATATTGTGAGGAAAAAAATACTAAATAGGTAGCTAAACTGTATGACCTCCTTTTAACTAACAGGTTCATCCTGACAATGAAGACTGGACCTGTTTTGAACAGTCAGCAAGTCTGGATATAAAGTCTTTTTTTGGTTTTGAAAGCACAGTGGAAAAGATTGCCATGAAGCAGTACACCAGCAATATTAAAAAGGTGAGCTTGCAGCCATGAAGGAGGTGCCTGGCTCTAAGTTACCAAAACACAATGTAGCTGCTGCTAAGTAACAGGCTACTGTGCTCAAGAAGCTGGGCTGTTTACTCGTCAGCCTGGGGCAGCATGTGTGCGTAGGTCTGTACTTTCAAGTGGAATCTTTAAGAGAGGTCTGGCCACTTAATGGGTTTCCAGACCGATCCTTTCTGTGTAGAAATGGGTGTTTTTAGTAGCTGAAGTAAATTTTCCTTTTTGAAGGGAAAAGAAATAATAGAATACTACCTGAAACAACTGGAGGAAGAAGGAATAACTTTTGTTCCTCGTTGGACTCCTCCTGTTGCATGTAAATTGGAGAGCAGTACATCCCATACAAGACGACCAGTTTCACCCGCTATTAATATACCAGACTCTGCCACAAAGGAGGGCTTGAACAGTAAGGAGATCCTCAACACCTCAAGCAGCCCCTCAGAGCCCACAGCAGGAACGCCTGATGGTATGGTGGTCTCCCTTGTTTTAGTGGGATTCTTTGTACTGTAGAGACTCTCAACACTGTGCTGCTTCTCGTGGGCAGCTGAAAATCTTCATTGACTCTATGTTTGGTAACATACAGTGTTAAAAGTGCAAGCTTGCTAAGCAGTAACGTGGGATAGCTTGGATGGCTGTTATGAGATGAGCTTTTTTAGTAAATGAAGATCAGATATGAGTGGAAAAGCTCTTCACTTTGCTGTTCATTAGGTTGCAAATGGATGGCCTACTTCTTGCCCTGAAATTCAGGGACGGGTATAACTACAGGAATAATGAGGACAAAAGGGCCCAAGCTTCCTTGGACACAGTCTTCTGTTGTATCTTCCTTCCCCTGCTAATAAGGGAATTTGGGAAAATTCTTGTACTGGGAGATTTAGATCAAAGCTTCTCTTAAGTATTTCCAGAAGCAGCAAGCCCTATGGTGCTGTGGATTGACAAATCTGAATATATTGGCAAAGTGCTTTTATAAATGTCTGGGTTTACTCCTTTCTTAGTTGCAGAAGGAGAATTAATCTTCTTGGTTCACCGTTAAGATGACTGTATGTTGCTTTGATCATCTTTTCATTGATGCGAAGAAACTTTATTAAACAGCAGCTGCTCCTCCACCTCAGATATCATTTGCTACTGTGACTAGGTCGGTTCAGGACGAGACTAATCCCATGCACAATCTCCTTTTAGACAAGCTAGATGCAGACTACATCAAGCGGTATCTGGGTGACTTGACGCCAATGCAGGAAAGCTGCCTCATTCGACTGAGACAGTGGCTCCAGGAGACGCACAAGGGCAAAGTAAGTTACTGTTGGTTTCTTGTGGCACTATCTCAGAATGGACGATATGCAAGGTGGACCACACCTCCTGTGGCTAACTGTTCCTGTTAAGTGGCCCTCCATGATCAAAACCTAAATTAAGTCTGTACTATGGCAGTAGAAGTTGCTCATTGTGACTGTCCCAGCTGACTTTGCCAGCTGAAGTGCTTAAATGATTAGCGTGGCTGCCTCTCAGAATGTCAATAAACCAGCACAGGGGAATAACATCGGTTTTATAAGTCATCCTGGTTCTACAATAGCCTTATTTTTACATTTGTTTGTTTTGGCCAAACATCATTGTCTCAAATCTATGTCCCTAAGTGCAGTACTGAAAGGGAAGCAATGTGGCCAGTTAAATCACTGATGGCAAGGCTGGGGGTTTTCCAGTGGCTTGTGAATTGCATCTATGTCTCAGCTTGCTTTTACTTAGCAATGTAATACAGACTGTGTTTCGTCCCTAGGTTCCTTTAAATTGGACTGACTTAGTATGGTCATACAAGTGTAAATGATGACACTAGAGCTCATGAAATTTTTATATCCCTCATATGAAGATAGCTGCAGTACCTGACAGGGCCCATGTTTTTGTTACAGACTGATTTGCTTCAGTAACTTCCAGTGTTACATGCCATCCTCTTGCATTGGTGCAGGGCTGCATGTTTTTCAGCTTCTGTTGTTTGGAGTTTTTTGTTCTTTTTCAAACCTTGAATACAAAATGAGGTTTGATTGGTTTTGTGGGTTTTGTTGGGGTGTGTTTTTTTGTTTGTTTTTGTTTTTGTTTTTTTAATAGATCCCAAAGGATGAGCACATTTTAAGATTCCTGCGTGCCCGGGACTTCAACATTGATAAAGCAAGAGAGATACTTTGCCAGTCGCTGACATGGCGTAAGCAGCACCAGGTAGACTATATTCTAGACACTTGGAACCCTCCTCAAGTACTCCAAGATTATTATGCAGGTGGCTGGCATCACCATGACAAAGGTATGCTCTATAGGGTGGATATCTTGACAGCCTTTTTATGTTCTGAATTAAAGGTGATAATTGCCCCTCTGTTAACTAGAAGTTCTCGGTTGTTACGTACTAAATGCATTTAAATGGATGTTGACAGCTGCTTAGTTGGTGGAGGTAGACTCCTAGGTCCTAATCTTTCTGACTAATACCAACATACTTAACTCTCTAAAGAGCTCTGCTTTGTCAGTAGCTTAAAGTTATTAATTGCACTTCTGTAATGATCTGAGGTGCTTAGAGGGGTGTTAAGCAAATGCTGAGTATTCTCTTTCAGTGATTAAAATATGTTTGTAAATAAGTGTATCTTTCTAATCAACTTCTGATGTTGGAGAGGGCTGCTGATGGCATAAATGAGTATTTATTTGGCATTGCAATCAGCTTAACGATGAGAAGTGGGATGTTGCAAAAACATCAAATAGAGCAGGTTTATTAATGAAGGGAAGAAGCTTTGGCTGAATTCCCTTTGTATGGTGAGCTGTGGCCAGGTCTTTAAAACACGGACAACTATGCCTGACGCTCTCCCTTATCCCTCCGCTTGCTTTATCATGCACTGATCTTGTTGCTGATATATACACAGAAATTAATTTCTTGCTCGAGGCAAGCTGGGCTCTTTAGATAAGGAAATGATCTCTTATTGTGGGCTGTGTTCCGATTTAGTCTTTTCCCCACTAGGCACCATTGTTTTTGCTAGCTCTTCCTGTTACAAGAAGTGTACAAGTGAACTGTAACAGGACAGGATTCTGTCAGCAGTAGTGGCCAGGACATAGGGAGGACACAGCAGAAGTTTAATCACTGTAAAGCTGAAGAGCTTGAATGGCTCTCGCCTGCTGCTTTGAGTTTGACAGACCTCAGACTGAGAAAATGGAAAATGAGAATATGCTTGTAAAGATTGTAGGG
>NW_010510042.1:30128-36512 GCF_000687285.1 Phaethon lepturus
TGTCCGTTCCTTGTCCTTACTTTGCAAAGGCTTCCTCTGTCAACAGCACATAATGGGGTCCTGCCAGTGAGTAGAAAGGTACAGAATGCATCAAAGGGTTTCTTAATGTTTTTCTGAGAAGTTCTTCAGTCTTGTGGTGAACTTCATGCTCCCCTCCCTTCCCTTCCAGTTCCTTTGGTCTCTTTTTTGCAGCACGCTCACAAGTAAAGCATGGGATTGTCAATAATGGAAACAGAATTTCAAAACTGAGCAATTGTCTATGATTTAAAATGTTGCAGTGGTAGGTTCTTTTTTTAAACCCTCTTTTCTAGTATTGCTTCTTTCCTCCTACATGCACTAAATGTGCCAAATTTAAGCTAGCTGAATTCTGCATAGCTTTTAGTGCTAAAGCAAAGGCAGCAGTGATTATGAAGTGTGTGAATGAATGAGCTATTAGTGCAAAAGAAGAAAAGTTACTGGTTTGGCTTGCAATTAGCATAGTTTTCTATACCTCTGAGTGGCTTTTGTTTTGACAGGAATGTTTCAGTCAAATGTTTGTTGTTTTTTTTTTTAAATCACAAAGCTCTGATGGAATATAAAATATACAGTGATAATACGGCACTGTCAGTTGAGACTTTCCTTCATGTGTCATTTGGGTGGACCAGGGTTAGTAAACTATTAGTTTGGCTTTGGATGCGTGTGCATCTGGGAGGGAGACCTGCTATGAAGCTTAATAGCACTTTGTTTTGTGTTTCAGAAACTAAACAGTACATTCCAAGATAAGTGTGTGCTGATGTTAAAATAACATTTTCTTTTGGACCACCTGATAAAATACAGAATATTGTGAACTTTCATAGGGGTAGTGTCTTTGCTAGATAAATAACTTGCCTTGACTCTGCAGTTGTGGTGTGGGGTTTTGTTTTTTTATAACATATCTTGACAGTTTTTTTCCTTGTGTCCCAAAGGACTTAATGATAATTTGATACCTCTCTTTGCAGTTGTTGGAGGGAAGTGAAGCTAAACAGACAACAGGACTTCAGGGAGATTTTTATGTAGGAAGCTTGGTGGGTTTTTTTTATTTTGTGTCCTAGCATAGTCAGTTTTATAAGGTTGTGATTATTTAGCTTGCATACTAGAATAGATGGAGCAAAGCTTAAAAAATGCATCACAGCTTTGGGAGGATGGAAGCTGTTTCGGACAACTAGCTCCTATTACGAAGAGCCAGAAATGCAAGCTTTGATTCTCAGGTTCAGCTAGTGCAGTTGTTAAGCTTAATGCCTTTGTATCCTGGAGAGTATCAGGATGCCCCAGGATGCAGCAATATGACCGTGAAAAGGCAAGGCTTTGAATGCAGAGGGTCCATCTGAAGCTGATCTCTGGAACAGAGTCTGTTCTCACCAGGCTTAACCTGCATAAGTGAGGCTCTGTGCCAGCTGCGCATAATATGTAATGACATAGCTGAAAGGTGAGATTTCAGCAAACACTGCAGAAAGCAAGTCTCTGGGTTAACACTGTGTTTCATTACTTCCCAGAACTCAGTGTAGCTACTTCTCCAAAAACGTTGCTGTAAGCTACCCAGAGCAGTACTGCGTCACGCGTGATAGAAGGCTTACAGCCTTCATTGCGACTCTTTAGTTACACTGATGGACCGAGGCTTTTCCTGTCTTAGCTGTCCTGGAAGCTAATTATAGTCCTGTCTCTTTAATTGTGTTTACCAAGATCTTGTGTGTACTGATGTACTTCTTGAAGTCCTTTGGACTTTCCTTGCAGATAGGGGAGCTATTTTTGCATCAAGATGTCTCCATTAAACTTTTGCAGTTCATTTACAGGCAATTCTTTGGTGTAGCTGGACAGGATAAAAGTTTATGTTGCCATCTGCTCCAGGTTCTCTCTCTTCCAGCTGTACAACAAAGTTTGAACTGACTATGTCGTCTTTCTATGTGGATTTTTAGCATAAAACTAGCTCACTCCAATTGTCTATTGCTGTAAAAATAAGAGTTATGTTGATATATTCTCATTATTCAGATGGTCGCCCGCTGTATGTGCTGAGATTGGGACAGATGGATACCAAAGGCTTAGTGCGAGCTCTTGGGGAAGAGGCCTTGCTTCGATATGTAAGTATTTTTGGAGCCAACAAATTGCTAACAATGTGATATTTTAATTTAGAAATTTCCTCCTCTGCCAGAACATTCATGGCTCTGGATATTTTGATGTACTCTCTGGCTGTCCGTTTTTGGTTTTGAATACATCTGAAAGCTCCTGGTAGCTGATCTTCTGCATTCTTTCCAACTGCAAACTGATGGCGGAAAGGCGTAGTTCTTGGCAGCTCCTATAGTTATTGGTTAGCATTTTCACAGATTCTTCTGCAGTTTGTGCAGCGCTTCAAACTTAAGTCTCTCCATTTGTACAGAAGAGAAAATGCCATGCTTATATTTTGTCAAGCCTGTACTCCAAGGATAAGAATATTTTTAAAGAAAAAGTACTTGCCTGTAATTGTGCCTTCTCGAAAGGCATCACTCAGACTGAGTTATTGTGGATCTGCTCAGTTTCCAAGCAGAAAGCTGGCAGGATTCCATAGTAACCACTAGAAGCAGGGGCTGGATTTTACTTTTTTCTCTTCCAGTGGCATTTCCAGGCACATACTAAATTTTGTTTGTTTTTTCTAGTTCTGTTTCAAGGTTACTTTCTATGACTTAAAAAGGGGCTTTAATTTCTGAGTAAATAGGAAATCAATGCTTAAAGGGGCAGAAGTGTAGGGAGTCTTCTTGTCTGTATCACTCCTGGGTCTCAGTTTTCAGGAGGATCTTGTTTACATTTTACTGCTTTTATGGAAAGGTATATTTATTTTTCAACAGGATCAACTAATGGGGTAAATGTAGTGATTGCTAGTTCATTCTTTGGAAGAAAAAAAGCTTATGTTGGTTTGAGCTTGGAGTTTTAATTAGTCTTCGGATATAAAAAACTTTTTTTTCTTTATCCCATCTACTGGGTTTAAGACTGTCCTCTCTAAGCAACCTGTTTTCTTGTACAGGTTCTTTCAATAAATGAAGAAGGTCTGAGGCGATGTGAGGAGAATACAAAAGTATTTGGCAGGCCAATAAGGTAAAGTACAAGAAGTGGATCTGCTCTTTGGTAATTATCTGGTTTCACGGTGTGCCTGGGGGGAACATCAGGCAATGTGATGCTGCTGAGCAAAGTTTATTAAATGGAACAAGCAAAGGGTAGGCTGTGTGTCTCACATGCAGATATAAGCACAGTTACAGTTAACTGGGAGCCTCCCCAGTTACTGCTGGAGTCAATTTGCACGGTCAAGCCTGAGGGAGACACACCACCTGCCCCAGCAGTCTCGGTGTCATGCTCATAATGGTTCTACATGGGGAGTGTTATGCTTCTAGTCTCTGCTACTGCTGGATGTCTGCAAAGTGATGCAGCCTAACTCCTATTTCTGTTTCTTGGGGATTTTATAGACGGACATTGGTACAGGCTGCCAAAAAAAAAAGCCAGGGCATGATAATATCATGGATAACCTTTCCAGTAGTTTCAGGTATTGTTTTCATGTCACTTGTTCACCCATAGTCCGTATCAAGGCTCATTACACTCCGTTCTTGTTTGCATTCTCCATTTATTATATGTGGTTACTCAACTCTTGATCCAAGGTAAGGTCATGAGGCTTCTGTGAAATCTGGGGTCTAGTTTTCCAAGTACTGGCATGACTTCATGTGAAGTTTGGTCAAAAATGGCTTGCTATCCCATCTTTAAGTCATTGTAGGGGTCACTTACGAAAGCGTTCACTGAAAAATGGAATGAATGCAGGACTGGCCCTGAAAAAAAAAATCATTGCTTGGACTCTTTCTGATTTCTGACTCCTTCCCTTAATCTGTAAAGGTTCAGGGATGCATCGTGTGTCTGTCTAACTTTTCCCTGTTAAAGAACTTGCTGTCCTAGCTCTTGGTGGGAGGTCAAATCCAAGAGATGGATTTCATGTGTGTAACCATGAAATTGTGCTGCCTCCTGGCTCTTCATTTGTAGAAGTAATCCAAAAGGACTACATATTAAAGTGAAACAAAGAAGTGTTTGCTGTTTCACAGAAGCCTAATGCATAGCTTCATGGATGCTAGCTGGTCCAGCACAGCTGTAAATCTTGAATTCATGCCCAGGGTAAGACCTGAACTTGGAAAGTAACTAAAGCATATGCTGGAGCTCAGTATTTAGAATTAAGAACATACTTCTTCTTACAGAAAAAGCTTCCCTCCCTGAGATCTGACAACAGAATTAGCTTTGACATGTAATGGCACTCTTACTGTCCTGTGTTAGTAGGAAATCTGCACCATGAATGTTAAATTGCTTAATAGCAGTGTGGCTGCTTAATTGATTTCCCAGTAGAAGCAATGAATTAACATTTGGGCTGGCTGTTGACAGGATCTTTTTTGGCTTCATACTAACGTGTACCTGGAGTCTGAAATGTCTGTGGGGGAATATGAATGATGTGCAAAGTGATTTTTGCAAATATTCTGTAACCATGCTTGGCTTCTTCCATCCTAATGATCCTTAGAACATTTCTGTTCTAAGTATCTTAAACTCCAGGGTCTACAGGTAGTGCAAAGCAAGGAGGTAAAATAGAAGAAACCAAAACATGCAGTAGGGTCCACACATTTCAGTACATTGGACACTTGCATAAGAAATGAGAATTTTGATGCCATTGAGATTTTTATTTTTCTTTTTGTCTTTCTCAAATTTAGCTCTTGGACCTGTCTAGTAGACCTAGAAGGCTTGAACATGCGGCATTTATGGAGACCTGGTGTCAAAGCATTGCTAAGAATCATTGAGGTGGTTGAAGCTAATTACCCTGAGACTTTGGGTCGTCTTCTAATCCTTAGAGCACCTCGAGTATTCCCAGTTCTTTGGACACTGGTATGTTTGCAATTCAAGGCATTTCTCAGCTCTCTCAGTACACTGCTACATGCTTGTAGTTTGTAAAAGCACTTTAGAAATCAGGCTTTATAAGCACGAAATGTTGTCATTTGGAAACATCTCTTTTCTAGGATTCCTGGAAAGGATTTAAAAACACTACCTAAGAACTTGCTTACGTAGTTGATTAATTTAGCTGCTGCTTTGTAGTGTGAACTTTGCATAGCAAGGATGGTAACACTTAATGCGATCAAACGGATTCCTTCAAAATTCACTGAAGAAAAATGTGGGAGCCTAATCTAGTCTGTTTTTCTTTATTTGTAGGTTAGTCCATTCATTGATGACAACACTAGAAAGAAATTCCTTATTTATGCTGGAAATGACTACCAGGGTCCTGGGGGACTGCTGGATTACATCGATAAAGAAATTATCCCTGATTTTCTTGGTGGAGAGTGCATGGTATGAATATGAACTAGTGCATATAGCAACTTATTTGTGGGCTTTTTAGTCCCCTGCTCCTCTAAACAAAGAAGCCTCAAAGCACGGAATGATTCCTAATGTAGTTTGGAGGCGGGAGCTGTGATGTAGGATTCCAGGCTTGGTGTTTTCTTCTGGATCCACTTTAAAAAGAGAAGTACAATACTTCTTTACAATGAATATCAAATAACTTATCAAAGTAGCCAGGCACAGTTAAAAGTCATAGTTTCTGTTACCTGTCAAGTTCAAGCAGGCATGGTTGCACAGCACTGAGCAAGAGCTGTCACCATCAGCTAATCAGAAGAGTCTCTGTCACCTAAAAACTAACTGATACCATGGGGAACCCAAGGAAATATGTGGCCCATCTGCTAGCAGGGCTGAACAAACAGCTAGGTCTCCTAGCGTGATACGCGTGTTGACCACAACAAACCAAAAAGAATGTTTTACTGCAGGATACTGCAATTTCTCAGTCCCTTGTAGTGTGCCTTAATAGCTTCTTTCTGTCTAGACTACGGGTGTCAATCGAATCTGTCATTCTAACATCTCTGTTAGAATACAGATACTGTAAGATTTGTTTTCTCCATAACGTTTTTGACGACACAGGCTCACTGGTATGACTGAAGTGTAGGAATGCAACTCAGGCATTTTCTGGAGCCTCCATCACAGTAACACTTGGATGATTTTTTTTTTCTGAACTCATCTGTGTTAAAATATAATGGCTTACCCTGGTATGCTTTCTAGATTAATTTCTGTACCATTCTTGAAAATTCTTCTAGGTCTGTTCAAATACAGCCTCAAATTATAATGCAGTACTGTTAGACATGTTGGAGGTAGAGCGTATGTTCCTCTGTAGTGGGCTGCTTTTTGCAGCAGTAGCTTTCAGTGGAGAGAATTTCTGCTATCTAATTTGGAGCTTGAGAAGCTGGCAAAATCCACTGCTGAAGTAAGCAAAAGTCAGTGTTACCAGAAAGCAAATTGCTGCAATACTTCCTGCCGGTCAGAGACGGTAATAGAGTCTCT
>NW_010510042.1:36543-44747 GCF_000687285.1 Phaethon lepturus
GGATATTTGAACAAAAAAGACTTCTCAAAGATCCTTTCAGTTCTCTGTTTGTTCAGTTATCAAACACTTCTACTGCCCCAAACACTTTCATGGAACATACTCCTGATCAGAGAGTTGTCTAACTTCATTACTAGAGACTTCTTAAATAAGGTGATTGCTTAGGGAAGTTGTGTAATCGGTTCCAGTGCTGAGCTGTCAAGACAGTTGTAACTTGAAAACTGTTACCTTCCTGACTGCAAAATCCGTTTACCTGTTTGAAAACTTACTGTTTCTCCCCACCATCCTTCATCCTTAAATTTAGCTACCCCAGATCTTTCAGGTCTCTGTAGGCTATATTTTTTAGACTGAGTTGCTATTGCCACTTTCCTCAGGATTCCTCAGTGGCTCACATCTTTCTTCAGTATAGGGCAGTATGAGGGATAACCATAGCATTTGCAGAGTCATTTTCTGTGGTGGTAGCTGTTGTGTATGTACAAGATCTGTTCCTCTGGTGCCTAGTTCTGAAAACTCACCTAAACCAGATCATTGTAAAATAAATTTATATAAGTATGATGTACAAGCTATAAAATTACTTTCAAACTCTGCTCATACCTCGTTCTTCAGAGTACTTGCTGATTGTGAGGGTTTTGTTTCTGAAGCTAGCAGGCAGAGAGCATGACAGCGTGTGGATGTACAGAAGGGATACTTTTTAATGACTGTTTATGCTTTTAGTGTGAAGTACCAGAGGGTGGGCTGGTTCCCAAGTCCCTCTACCGGACAGCAGAAGAGTTGGAAAACGAAGACATAAAGCTTTGGACTGAAACAATCTACCAGTCTGCAAGTGTCTTCAAAGGAGCGCCACATGAGGTAAGGTTGCAGCCTACCCTTCTTTTCTTTAATCTTAACCCTCTGCTCTGGACTCTTTCTCTTGAACTGGAAATGGTTTAGAACTTGATTACTTAGTTGCCACCTTGTTCTTCTATATTTCTCATGCATAATGATGCTTTAGTAGCTGAAGTTTGTGACTATTTCTGGTATCGTCTTGTCGTCATTAGAGAATATCACTGGTTTTCGTTCTATTCGAAGCAGTATCCTTCTAAGCAAAGACAAACGATATTCTCACAAGCTACTTGAGAGCTTCTGAAAGTCGTGTGCTAAAATAAGGATGCTCCATGAGGAGAGAATTTGTATCTACACTGCCTTTTTAGAAGTCTAAATTAAGCCCCGCAGCAAAACCTGTGGGGTTTGTTGTCTTTTCTGGTAAGAGTTTCTGTCTTTACTGAGCAAATGGCTATTATTTAATATGACTTTTCTGTCTCAGGTTCTCATTCAGATTGTGGATGCCTCATCTGTGATCACATGGGATTTTGATGTGTGCAAGGGCGACATCGTTTTTAACATCTTTCATTCCAAAAGAGCCCCACAGCCTCCTAAAAAGGACTCCCTGGGAGCTCACAGTATTACATCTCCTGGTGGGAACAACGTCCAGTTGATAGACAAAGTTTGGCAATTGGGGCGTGATTACAGTATGGTGGAGTCGCCTCTTATCTGCAAAGAAGGGGAGAGTGTGCAGGTGAGACCACTGAATCCTCCTGTGGGAGCAGATGGAAGCTAGGTCCAAAACTAGATGTTCTAATTCACAATCATAATGGATGACTGAGTGGTGATTCAGCTCTGGACTGTCTGCTTGCTTTTGGCCGACATTTCATTTATGTTCCTAGCTGCTTGCTGCAGGGAAAGGAGATAGTATTTACATGGGATCTGCTCCGACGGGGGGTTGCATCAGGCTAAGAGTGATTGAGACTGATCAGCAAGGAATATAGGGAAGCCACCTAGAATGTAGTGCATGTCCAGAAAGTAGCAAGGCATCCTTTGTGCTGTAATTTTGGCCATTATTTTCTGAAGGAAACAGGCTGTGTTTGAAGAATATTGTAGTGTCTTACCTCAGCAATGACAGAAAGTCTGGAAATTAAGACTGAGCTTCTGTGTGTTTGTCCCTCTAACAGGCACCTTAAGGAGCTCCCTATGGCCGAGATTCCTGAAGGTTTTTTTATGGCATTTGCAACCTTTAATTTCCGAGTTTGATATTACATGCAGCCTGTTTACAATCACAGTCTGCCACTGCTATTCCTTTTGACTTGAAATAAGAGGCGAACAGCCTTTGAAAAAGGAGCTCCTTATGTCATCTAATTGGAAGTGTTAAACTGGAAATACGGGCAGTGACCTCTTGAACTGCACTTTCTCTTTCTGTGAGGCAGGAGCCTTGACTACTCTTCTCAGTCTCAAAGGACAGCCATTAATGAAACTAAATGGGAAAAACGGTTATCATTTTAAACAAGAACTTTGTCCTTTCGGTGTATTTAAATCCTAACCCCTTGACACTGTCAAAAAGCAGAAGGAACCGCCGGTGTTCTGTCATAACTTTTATAAGCATGCTGTGTGGAGAGAGGTGACCAGCACTGCCAGTTGGCTCAGGAGCTGAAATATTGGCATTGAGGAAAAAATTCTGGGCATGTAGGCAGTTTTTCTAAGCTTGGAAAAGAAATTTCAAGCCTACAAATCTTTGTTAACAAAGTTAATTTTCGATTTTTGCTGTGGCGGCTTCCAGGGATCGCATGTGACCAGGTGGCCTGGCTTCTACATTCTCCAGTGGAAATTTCATAGCATGCCTGCCTGTGCTACAACCAACCTGCCTCGTGTGGATGATGTACTAGCATCTCTGCAGGTCTCTTCTCACAAATGTAAAGTGATGTACTATACGGAAGTAATAGGATCTGAAGACTTCAGGTATGTCTGGCCCAGGGTTCATGAAGGTCAGCTGATGCCAAACCTTTCTGATACTTAGATGATCAAGCCAGTGTCAAGTTCACTTAAATACAACTAAATTGTAAGGACTTGTGTTTACTTAGCCTCAAAAAACCCACAAACAAAAAAATTCAACCAGTACTAGCACTGGGGGCAACTGATATATAAAAGGCTTTAGTTATCTCATTGTAATCATCATTGGTCACTTTGCTCCGCTTTGAAAGTGTTGTGTGAGTAGTTGGGCTTGGCAGGTTTTCCTGTAGAAATGGGTGCAACTCAAAATGGAATTGAGTCAGTTCAGTTGCCTGCCAGTTGATATATTTGACTGAAGCTAGTTCTCAGTCTTTTTGCAAAAACCAGACACTGTTCAAAGGTATTTGATGTCCCCTTTATCTTACGTAGTGAGGCAGAAAAGCTTTTGAGTATCTGCACCAAAACTGTAACTTGCTTTTTATTCACTGTGCAAACAAATACATATAGCACAAATCAAAACCTTGGTATGTTCTGAAGCTTAAAACTACTTCTTTTTTTATTGCAGGGGATCTATGACCAGCCTTGAATCAAGCCACAGTGGATTCTCCCAGCTCAGTGCTGCCACCACCTCTTCTAGCCAGTCCCATTCCAGCTCCATGATTTCCAGGTAGTGCCACCACAGATGAAAAGCAAATGGATGAGATGGCTGGACCCTCGCCGGTGGCAGCTGACTGCAATACAGCATATTCAACTGGCAATTGCGCAAAAAATACCCCACCCCACAAAAGCCTTTTATAGATAGTAAAGTAGCTGTTTGAATTTTAAACTTAGTGGTTTTGGTCCTTCTCAGATCCAACAGCTTGTCTCTTAACTTTAACCCTCTTTCCTAACTCAGCCATAAATATTTTTTCAAATGTGCTTGCACAAATCCTAACTCTGAACACAAGGGCTCTCACTGAAACAAAAAATTACCAGTGCATCAGTTAAGAATATTTTTTTTTTTTAACCGTGTAAATATTAAAAAGCAAAAAAAGAGGAAAAAAAACTACTACCAAAAATGCTCCGTAGTGCACTAGAGATCAACTGCAAGTCTCCTGTCAGGACATTCCTTGCCATCTTAAGGAATCCCCTGAAATCTTCCAGAGCTGCAAACTGTTCTCCCATTGCCATTAAGTGATGTCCGAGACAAAGAAAAGCAGTTGCTGGATACTTGACTTTGTGAGTCCATTTTTTTCAAAGCATGCCCACAGAGCTGTGGCCAGGCTGTAAACACTAATACCTTTTGTATGAGCACATTTTTGGGGAATTTGAGCTCTGGGTCTTGATGGGTTAAAGCAATTCATTCTTTCCTTGGATTTGTGCTTGAAGCACTGCGGAGAGAGAGGCAGAGAGCAGGCTCTCCCTCACTGTGTCACGCCGGGCTGATCCAGAATTCGTCTGAGGATTTGTTCCCAGCTCTGTGCTGGAGCTTCACTCCACTTAGTACACTGCACATGAATTGATTTTACTGAGACTCTGTTCTTATCAGGAATTTATGCAGAGCTTAAGCTTGCTTCTTAAACCAGTCTAGAGGAGGTATGGCATACATCCTTCCTGTGCACCTTTCAATCCTCTTGCCTCCTATCCTTCCCTGTGCATGTGAGAAACAGAGCGCTTTAGTTCTGAGCAGCGGAAGCTTTAATGCAGGCAGGGAGCCCCGGGATCTTCACTCTGAGTGATGCAGTAGAAGATGCTCTAAGCAGTGCCCGCTCAACCGTTTTCACTATTGCTACTGCCAGTGGTGAACTGCCGTTTTGGATTTTGTCCCTATTCTCCCCAGGCCCAAGCAATCCTACTTGAACCGGTTTTGTTCAGGTCTGTTCGGGTATTCTTCCACTTCGAGCCCTCTCTCCCATGTACAGCAAAAGGCACAAAAGGCTGAAGTGCTGAGCAAAGGGCAGACAGCTACACACCATACCTAGCAGTGGAGCAGAGAAGATTTCAGTCTGAAATGCAGCAGGATTTGCATAGTCAGACCCTGCTTGGTCTTTCCTCACCTTCTTAGAGCTAAACTACCCATCCAGGCACAAGGAGCTGCTGTGCTGGCTGCAGTCCCCGCTAGAAAGCTAGATAGGCTCTGTTCAGTCTTGGGGAGGCAGCACTCTTGTGGGTAAGTGGTAGAGGAGCTTGCGGAGGTATTGCACTTTCAAAGCAGCACTCACTTAAGAGACTTGGATGCGCTGCCTGCGGAAAGCTGGTTCTGAACTCGGTATAAATCTTTTATGACTGCAAAGCTTCTGAGAGGCAGGTTACTAACATCTAACTAAGAGCACCTCTCCTGCAGACCAATTCTGGCTGTAGAATGTGGCAGAGCAAGCTGACGAAGTATTTTGGTAACAGATTTAGAGGTGCTGAGGCCAGTTTCCTTAAACTGAACCAAACTGGTGTATTTTGTCTTTTTTTGGACTTGGTCTAACCTCCAACTTGAATTTCTGTTACTTAGGCTGCCAAAGTGTGCTGTTGTGTGAGACAGGCCACTGCTTTGGTGTCAAGCAGCTCCCCACCCAGCATCTGCACAGCAGCTAAGCAGATGCTGTGGCTCTCGGGCTGCTCACACGAGCTGCCTGCCTAGGAGGAACCCAGCTTGCTGAAGAGGTAGTTTGATTCTTGACTTGCAGGAACCAGTATTCCCAGGCGCAGGGGAGCTAGTGCAGCAGGAGGCACAGTGAGGTTAACTTAATGACACTCATGGCTCTCTGCAAATGCCACTTACCATGTACCAGGCTGTAAGGGTTGAAGATGGTCCCCTTTCTTTCTTTCTTTCTCTCTCTCTCTCTCTCTCTCTCTCAGATGGCGATTTTGCTGACAACTGTAAAGAAACTGCTTCATTCAACACTCCACATCTGTCCAGAGGTGTCTGGCTTTGTAGACCTTTTTGAGTTGCAGTCACTTTTCAAGTCTGAAGATCTGTATTTTGTTTTTCACTTGAGCTGGCTCAAAAGTGACACTTTGGGTTTTTCCTGCTGTTTATCTTAATACATCTTTTAGAGCTCAAAGCACATGACAGCACAAACAACTGGGGAGATAGAATTCCAGAAAAACAATAGTTAATCCTCCTTTACGCAAAGTGCTGTGGCAATATGACTTGATAGCTGCAGTCTGACTAATTAATTTCCCATACCCTGGTCTTTCTTTCTGTGATATTATTGCTCTTCTTCCTTCTCTCAGCCAACGGCTCTTCTGTTGGCTTTTTTCCTGTTATCAGTGTCCTTCAGCACTTCCCTGTCTGTACTCATGAACTGCATATCAAATTCTGTAAATGTTTTGTATACATAATACCTCATTCTTGGTAATAAAATACAGATAGTCTTTAAAAGATTTTTTTATCGTTATCAATAAATGTGAACTGTTTGGAAAAAAGGGTCAGCCTCTTTATTTCATTCATTTGATGCACAGCTTCCAGGTTATTTTATGTGCTGAATTCAAGTCTGCCAGAGCGGCTCTGGGGCAGTGCTGTTACATAAACCACATAATTTCTATTACAAAAACAGTAAAACAAAGAGTTGGGCTTTCTTTTGGAAATTTTCAATAGCATCACTATATAGCGACATTACAGATGTCTAAGAAATAACTTGTTTACAAGTGTGTCAGTAGGAAATGGGTTATTTTTCAGGGATTTCAGTGTACAAAGATCTGGCCAGTATCAGCGAGTGGCTTCAGCTCCCTGCCTCTGTCGAGGACTTGCAGTGAAGCAGTCCACCCCGGGGAGCAGAGCCTGAGCAGGTACAAGGTTATGAGGAAATGTGGTTTTAGAAGGAAAATGGCCTCTGCTGGGCACTTCCTTGTCACACAACAACATCCTACCGTCCCCGCAGTACATGCACACAGGTTTTTTACTATGAATACACAAAAGGAACAAAATACTGTGCTGAAAGTCTTCAGGTAGCCCTAAAAAGAAAATGGTTGCTTTTATGGATTATATGATGACTTTATACTCTTTTTATCACAGTTTGAAAGGGAGCTTCAGCCTCAGCAGTTCAGCTGATTGCAGCAGCATCCCTTGGCGAGTGTATTATGTGTATTATTTAAAAGGCTTGCACTGGCAAGCTTAGCACAGCATGGGTGCAGAGAAACGTGTCTCATTTGCCTCTGTGCAGGCTGGAATGTGTCTGGCCACCTGAGCTAGCAAGTGCAATAACTGTTTTCTTTTCCACCTGCTTTATTTCTTTCCAGCCATGGCCCTGCCGTAGAATAAAGGGCTGAATGTATCCCTAGGCTGAGCAAGGGGAAACCTGAAGCCATAAAACTGCCCCTAAATCCCCATTTTTGCAATCGGACTGAGCTCTGCAGGCCTCGGCTTGGCGAGATCCGCTCTTCGCCGCGGCGCGGGCTTGGGGAGCGGGTGACTCTGAAGGTGAACAGTCGGCAGCGCTGCCGTGTATTTTAGTTTGGCGGATGCAGCTGCTGTTTGGGTTGTGAGGGTTGGGGTTTTTAAAGTGAAATTTAACAATATAAAGGTACAGTAGTTTTCTCTCATTCAAGAATAAATACGCTGCCCGTACAGGGGTTTGTCGCTGCCCGCTGCCACGGGTGAGCAAGCCATACGGTGCGGAGGAGATGGGCTCCTCGGCTGCCCCCACCAGCGGCGCCTTCTTGGCTGGGAGGCCGAGACAATCACATTTGGGGAATTAAGATTTATTATTTCTATTAGACGTAGACAAAGTTTTAGCTATTTTTGAAACAGGAGCCAATAAATGTCAGGCTGTGGTGTTTCTAACCCCGGGAGTCGGAGCAGTGGCTGAAACCTCCATTTATGGTTGGTCTTTCAGATTTTATCCAAGCTGTAAAGTTTCTAAAATGAGAATCTTTAACTATGGTCATGGAGGTCTGTCAGCAAGACCAGATGGCTGCCTGACCTACTTCAAGTTTTAACATGTGGCCAATATTTTCATGCCAGCGCATAATTATAATGGACCGGCTTACTGCTGCTCTGGACGTTACTAAATACAAAAGCCCTTGAAAAGACATTGTAGAAGAAGATGGCTTCTGCTGTTCATTGTGCTGTGCCCAGGGAGGCAGTGGGAAAGCTGCCTTTGCCAGCCAATGCTCCTCCCTTGAAACGGCAATTAAAACTGAGAGCCTCAGACCTTGTTTGAGCGGAACGGATGATAACGGTGTGAGCAGGGGCTGCTCCGCCGTGCACCTCCCCTTGGAAAAGCGTTAATCTGGTTGAACTGTGTATTTTGGTTTGGGGTTGTTTTTTTTGGTGGATCTTTTTGAGACAAAGCAAAATTCCTGGAAGAAGTTTCACCTGCCTCGCCTGCCGGCCCTCCCCGCTCCCCGCAAAGCCGAGAGCTCCCTGCTCCCCAGGTGTGGGACCCCGTTGCCTCTGCTCGTGTGCAAACCTCGCTTCCCAACGAGCCCGTTAAATTCTCAGTCACCCAAAGCGAAGGGTCCTGAACCGCCAT
>NW_010510042.1:44809-45539 GCF_000687285.1 Phaethon lepturus
CCTGCGCAGCGCCGTCCCCCGCGGGCCCAGCCAGCACCGTTTGCTCTTCCCATCGCCTCGCGGAGCAGGCTGATTCTGCCGCTCGGTGTAGGCAGGCAAGTTAAAACGACGACGGAAAAAAGCCGCCTTTGATCCCCGCTAGTGCACAGGCAGCTGGGATGGGCGCAGAGCCCTCCGCCTGCACCCCGGCTGCTTCGCTCCGCGCTCCTCGGGGGCTGCTCGTCGCCGGCACCTCGGAGAAAGGTGCGCAGCAGCCGGGAAAGCTGCTACCCGGGGCAGGGGCTGCTTAATGCCTCGGGGGAGAGAAAAATCCTCAGCCTGAAGTGTTAGGTTTCACAAGTCATTAACATCCAGCCCAATTCAGGCTCTTAAAAAAAAAAAATCTGCAGTCTCCCTGTTTTTGGGAAGGGGAGGAGAGAACTTAAGTTTATTTCGCTAACTCATGCTGTTTTAAGGAGTTTGGACACTGGGGAAAAAAAAAATCAGGATTTTCTACCTTGTTGTTTTTCTTTTATTCCCTCCCCTACGACCACTGCTGAATTGATCCCACCTCACGCTGTACGCCTCGGTCCCTCGGGGGGCACTCGGCAGCCACAGGCTCGACGTGGGGGCTGCAGAAACAGGGGCTAAGCTGGCCCGCTTCACCGACCAGAAAAGTCCCTGAGGATGCTGCCCTGGTGCCAGCACACATCCCCGGCGAGGGGCAGAGCTGGGCCTCCCCCAGCCCTCC
>NW_010510043.1:0-760 GCF_000687285.1 Phaethon lepturus
CCTGTTTGGGACTAAATCATTTATAACATACTTATCCTGAATAAGAGGGAAAGAAAGGTTGGCTAGAGAGCATGCTGTTGTTGTTGCCATCGAGGTAGATTCATTGTTTCCTGTAAAAGAAAAGAAAAATGTTTCGGTAAGGAAAACAGAATGGGTTACCCCTTTTATGATGCAGGATAGATCCATCGCACACTGATTCTGTGTTTTGCACCATTGTTATCAGCAGCTTCCCATGCATACAGGCCACGAGGTTTAGTTAAAGTCATGGGCACAGTGCCAATGGACAGTAGGTTAACCGTTACAGGTTGTCCTGGTTGTAGTGTCGTAAGGCACCTTTGCTGCTCAGTAGATGGAGCACTGAGCTTAGCCTCTGAAAAGAATGCTCAGCTCACCGGGCTCCCAGTGGATCCATACCAATTATTCTGGCTCAACAGGCTCCCAGTGGGTCCATACTGATTATTCAATTAATAAAGTACTCTAGGAAGTCGAGCATCCCACCAAGCCTTGTGTGGTTCGAGGCTCCTTTTCAATAGGCCATTAGGTCTTTCTACGATCCCCTTTGATTGGGGATAATATGGGGTGATGTGAGCTATTGTTACTTTGGATGACATCAGGAGTAGGTAGGCCTGAGAACCAAAATTATAATCCTTGTATAGTGTTTTGTCCATCAGCTTTCCAACATTTAGTTGCCATAAGTAAGCCAGAGGCTACCTCTACTCCTATGAGGACATATCGGTATCCTGTGGAGGGTTTGAGTGGT
>NW_010510044.1:0-250 GCF_000687285.1 Phaethon lepturus
AACACAGCACCGCAACATGTCACCCACAGCGCATTTCTTTCTTCCCGGGTTTAAGAATTGTCAGGGGGTTGTGAAGGAGGAAGTTCTTTATCTCTGCTTACGTCTTAATTCTGGCATTCCAGTGCAAGTCATAACAGCTTTGTCTTTCAGTGCGTTAACCCTCAGCATCGATTTCCACAATGACGTAACCAGCTCCATCCTAGCACTTTCCACTCCCTTTCTAGCACAGGACTGTGCCACCAGTCATCGG
>NW_010510044.1:914-1222 GCF_000687285.1 Phaethon lepturus
TAAACCCAGCGCACGGGATCCGCGCAGCCTCTGCTTTGGCCTTCGCCTCTCGCCATCCACCGCCAAAGCTGCTGCTGCGTCCTGCGCGCCCCGCGTAGCGGGTTTCCAGCCACGGCCCGAAAGGCAGTAAGGGTAAAATAAGAGAAAATGTGCCATTACTCTTTGCAGTTATGATTAATTTACTTCCTGGTTTACAATCTGGTTACGGAGTAAAGCTGCAGACTTTATATCCAGTATTTGCCATTCAATATGCCAAACGTATAAAAATGCTCGATAGTTTAGAAAGTGGCACAAAGCTAATTCACAAC
>NW_010510045.1:0-208 GCF_000687285.1 Phaethon lepturus
GGGGCTCCGGCAGATGGGGCGTGAAGAAGCCCCGCGGACCCCCGGGGCACGCTGCGGGAACAGACTGCAGCTGCATCACTTCGCAGCACTGCAACTCCTCTGCAAGAAATCCTGGTTTATTTGGCGAGGGCTCGGCCTTCCGTTAGAGCCCATGGCCAGGCCACCGCCATGGCCACAATGTCACCGTATCTGAAGCGGCACACGCTCG
>NW_010510045.1:320-580 GCF_000687285.1 Phaethon lepturus
TCTCTCTGCTTGCCCATGTGCTGCCAGCACGCCCGGAGCAGGGGCTGTGAGGGCGTGAGGGCAACGCAGCGGCACGACTCACCGCTCCACACCTCTGCGCAGCAGGGAGAAAAGCTTTCCCTAGCTCAAGGATAACTGCAGGTTCCCCCACGCCTGGCACAGGGTTCACGCAGAGCTCCCTAAGCAGGGGAGCACGTACTCCACCTTTTTTTGTGCCTCATCAAAGGTATTTGCTCTGCCGTGCTCACCGCACCGGGCAC
>NW_010510045.1:721-2929 GCF_000687285.1 Phaethon lepturus
GCCTCTACTCCCAGGAATGCTGTGAATGCAAAAGCTGACAGCTGCCCAAACCAGCTTTTACCCTTATATAGTATCCGCTTACACTCTTCCCTCCCAAAAGCCGGGCTGGAAAAGCCTGATGACAGTGTGGGAAGATAAAGGGCCGCTGCCAGAGCGGGGATAAATATTTGTCATTTTCCATCACTTTGTAAGAGCAGGCATCAAGGATCCCAGGCAACCTGCAATTAAACCGGATTCCAATCTGATTAACTGCGGCTCTGCCGACTTAACCCTTCTGCGCCCACCCACCCGCCGAGCCAGCGCGGTGCCGCCAGCACCAGTGGGGTTAACGCTTATACATCCAGGGAGAAAACTGTCACCGGGAATTAATTGCAAGTCCGAAGGTTTCGTGGGGTGCTCCACTGGGACCAACGACTGGATGCAAGCAGCGGGTGACAGCTGGAAGCGGGGAGGTGGCCCTGAGCGAAGCCCCTTGGCAGGCGCGCTGGGGGCTGGCGCATCCCCTCTGCCCTTGGGGAGCTGCTGTCCCGAGAGGGCTGATGTCGCGCCTTGGGTCCGGACCAAGCCCCTCGCTCCTGGCATCGTCTGGGGGTACTGATGTGTGTTACGTCACACCCCCACATAAACAGCTCAGCAGAAGGCCAGCGGCAGAGCCCGGGCACTCAGCCCGACCCGCTTGCTTGCCCCATGTCCCTGGAGGCTGGACGCAAGCCTGGCTGCAACCCCACACGCTCCCCTGCCCCACAGCGCAGGGCCCACGCCTGGCAGCTCCTGCGCCCGGCCAGCCCCGTGCAACTCCTCCTGTCTCTCCAACATGGGCTGCTTGGCCCCGCATCCCACTGGCTTTTACTGGGCAGGTCCCCACTTTGGCGATGCTGCTGTGACCAGATGTGTACCTGCGGCAGGAGCACTCGTCCCTGTGCCAGGCAGCATCCCTGGCTGAGAGGTGTGTGGGAAAGGGCGCGGACCCGGCCAGTCTGAAGCCACGTGGCTTGGTCCAAGCAAGGTGGTCCTCCCGCTGCCACCCTGGCCACCCTGTGGCCCAGAGCACCCATCTCTGACAGGCTGTTCACGTTTCCAGCCTTCCCTTCACAGGCACAAAAATTAAATTTCCTCTCTTTTTTAGTCTCCTGGATCTCTGTTTCTCTAAAACATCCTCACTCCTGCTTAAGAATAACCAAAACCTACACGTGTAGCGGGAGGAACATGTGCAGGCAGGCTGGGCCACACGAACCCTGTGTGCAAATGTTATTTGTTAATTCACGATCACATCCCCCCCTTTTCTCTGCTTTGCTGGAGGTGCTTTCTCTGCTCCGCAGTGAGACAGAGGAACGATACACCCGTTGTGGCTGGGTTAGATGTAACCCACTTTTACAGACGTGTTTCATTTTTCCCCTCCCTGGTTTCACTACAGGTGTTTTGTGCCTGATCTCTGCATTCCTGACATGCCTGAAATTCCCTGAGCTTAACCTCAGCTCCGAATTTCCTGGATTTATAACTTTTGGGTTTAGGTTAATAGCAATGACCTTGTAATATTATTCACCCCAAATTACTGATATCTGAGCTCCTCCACAACTCCAGCTTAATACCATTTTTTTCATGTAACTTATATATTTGCTATGCCTGCCAAAGCAGCCTCAAGAGTTTCGTCTCTCTGTTTCTATTCAGAATCATCTGATAAGCCAGGCCGAGGTAGCGTTGACAAGGCTGGCTTTAATCAGAAATCTCTCCCTCTCACACACGCGTGCTTGGCAGCTCGGCGGGACGCAGACCTAAAATGCATCCGAGCACCCTCCAGCTCCTCCGACCTCCCATCCCGTAGCCACGAGCTCTCCCGCGTCGGCAGCCTGCGCCTTCCGGGAGCTCCTTGGCAAGAGGACGACTCTGCATCGCCTGTGCCTTCCCCCAGCCGCCTGCCGGGCCGACTCCCAGCCATCAGCTCTTTCCTTCCCCGCACTAAAGAAGTCACTTAAATATTTTTAAGCTGCTGAGCTGCGGTGCAGAGCTCTCCTGCCCGTCAGAAACAGCGGTCTAGGGGCCGCGTGGCGAGCGGGTGTGAAGGAGCGCGGTGCCGGAGGCGGCTCCGGGGGATGTCGCTTTATGCCGGCTGAAAACCTGGCCTCTGCTGCTGGAAGGAGTTGTGTTTCCTGGTCGTAACTGCATGGCAAGTGGGTAAAGGGTAGAAACCTGAAAGGCCCTTGAAGGCGA
>NW_010510045.1:3131-3461 GCF_000687285.1 Phaethon lepturus
CTGCCCCTCGGGCAGGGGAGCCAAGCTGCATTTCATCCCCGGACGGGACCGCACGGCCGAGTCCTGCCCTTATCCCAAATCGGGAGTAACTGCCCCGCACTCAGCTGGGCCGCCTGGGTGGAAAACCAGTGGGATCGAGGCCACGGCTGAGTCACGGCATGGCGTTACCTGCCCCGCGCCCTGCCCCTGCTCGCTCAGCGGTTCCCTATCGGCCCCGGCATCGCTTCGCCTTTGAGGGAGCTGCTGGAGATAAACGGCGCTCGGCAAGTCTGAGCAGCCGCCCCTGCGCTGGCAAGGCGGGCAGCCCTGCCCGCAGGGCCGCTTCCCCCG
>NW_010510045.1:3577-11191 GCF_000687285.1 Phaethon lepturus
AGGGGTGTGCGAGGAGGAGGAGGAGGAGCGGGTGCGGCGTAACCTCCGCCATCACCTGGGGGCAACCCCGTAAGGCCCCGTGCGGGCTCTCGGCATATGGCCGAAGCGCCTTCGTAGAGGCCCTGAGGAGGCTGGGAGACAGCTCGGTCCGGGGGGGACAGGATTTGCCTGCGGTCCTGCCTGCGGGCTGAGCTCTGCCCAGCCTTTGCAAACAGCCCAGCTGATGCCGCTGCCCGGGATGAGGTGTTCCTGGTGCCTCTCATGGCCCCCAGCCCCTTCTCCTGCCCCCAAAAGCCTTCCCTGGGACATGGCCCCGGTGCACACCCAGCCCTGGGGACTGGGCTCCCACCTTGCGATGACCCCAGGGCTCACGCAGACCCCGGAGCTGTGAAAATCCCACGTCCTGCTGACCAACACCACCAGGGTCAGGCAGGAGAAACCATGATGCTGACTGTCCTGAGACCCTGCAGAGGCACCATGCAGAGAGAGGTTGGTCTCTCCCCTCTCCCAACAAAATGCCCTTTGCAGAAATCGGCTAGAAAATGGCAAGCGGGTGAAGCCAAAAGGCTCAGATAGTAGAAGTGCCCCTGTTTATTTTTACTCTGGTGATTATTTGAATGTTTGTGGTTAGTGAGACCACCCTGGCGAGAGGGGGTCCCAGATACCACATGCCTGAGCCTCCTCTGAGTTCTCCTGGCACCATGGTGGCCACCAGCCAGGAGCTGCCTCCAGCCTTCTGCTGCTTGGTTCTCCATGAACCACACACCCCGTCTCCTCAGCTGACATCTCTGGGCTGTGCTCAGCTCCTGGGATGGGACTCCACAGTGGGGACACAAGCATCACCTGGCCAGCCTGGCTTCAACTTGGCCCAGGCTCTCAGCTGATGGTCAAGGTCTCCAGCCAAGAACCTCTTATGCTCTGGTGAGATCGTTGGCCTCTTCCTGGCCAGGCTTCAAGCAGATGTTTCTCAGCAGCCTGACGGTCTCACTGTGGCTGTCAATGATCCTCTCTCCCTTCCGTGTCATTCGTCCTTCTCCATCTTGTTGACTCGGCACTCCCCACTTTAGTTTACAGCTGTGAGAGGTCTTCTCATTCCCAGGAACCATAGTTTGCAGACAAGTCTGAAATGTGTGCGAATCACTTCTCAGGCAACCCACTGGTGGCTGAACGGGGCTGATTTCTTTTGCAGGCCTTGAAACCGGCTCTCGAGCCTTCCCAGCTCTGGCCGCCAGGAGCCCGGTAGGGAGAGAATGGCAGAGGAGCGTGGTTCGCTCCAGCGTCCCCCCGGTCCAACCTCTGCAGCTGCCCACATTTACTGGCCTGGAAGACATATGCTTTGTGGACATGGCCACAGAGGTGAAGCCGGGATCCCTGGATGTGAATATTTTCACCTATTTTCACCTTCCACCCTTTGCCCTGTTACTCACCATCAGGCACATTCCCTCCAGCTGTGCCATGTCTCCAATTTCTGGAGCAGAGCAAAAGCTTTTCCACTAGAAATAGTTTTGTCCCCAAATGTTTTTCCTTTGGTTCCTTTTACAGAAAATGTTCTGGGTTTCAGATTTTTGTAAAAAACTCACCAAAAAGTGAAATAGTCCCTCGAGTTGAAAGAGGAACCCTCCAGAGCCACCCGGCTCAGGTCCCACGTGCTTCTGTGTGCACCCTGCACCAGACCTTTGGGAGCCTCCTGGCCCAGCATTGCGAGGCACGAAGCATGCCACTGGTGTCCTGCACCTCCTGCCACCCCCTGGGACCAGGTGGCTCGGTGGTGGGACCCTGCGAAGAGCTGGAAGATCATCGGCCATCAGCGTAAGGGGGATGGGTTAGAGCTGGAAAAGGAGGCTGAGCTTCTGCATCTCAGTGGGTATCAGATGCGAGAGAAATGGTCTTGTGGAAAAGACTTTTGCTGAAGTCTGCGGCATTTTCCCTCACTTTCTGCTGAATGGGAAATAAAAGATTAAAACTTAGTTTAGTGGCTGCATTTGCTTGTCCTGTGGCTGGCAGACAGTATGGGGAAAGCTCTGCAAACTCAACATTTGAGTATCGGATGTGAGAGAAATGGTCTCGTGGAAAAGACGGGGGTTCTTTTGCTGAAGTCTGCGGCATTTGCCCTCACTTTCTGCTGAATGGGAAATAAAAGATTAAAACTTAGTTTAGTGGCTGCACTTGGCTGTCCTGTGGCCTGCTGGCAAGAAAGAGAGCTGGAAAAGGAGGCTGAGCTTCTGCATCTCAGTGGGTATCAGATGCGAGAGAAATGGTCTTGTGGAAAAGACTTTTGCTGAAGTCTGCGGCATTTTCCCTCACTTTCTGCTGAATGGGAAATAAAAGATTAAAACTTAGTTTAGTGGCTGCATTTGCTTGTCCTGTGGCTGGCAGACAGTATGGGGAAAGCTCTGCAAACTCAACATTTGAGAGTTGCCCCTTCTGCACCTTTGCTGTCCCAAATCCTTTCCTGCTGCTCCTGCCCAGGGAGCGGGGACGAGCGGGTCCCACTTCTCAGCCGTGGCAGCTGCACGGGGCTGATTGTGTCCAGATGCGCATTTTTTTGCTGTAATATATTACAGGTCACAGCACCGTTTCTCGACTATCCCCTCTAAATATTAAAGGGGGAAGGAGTCGTTTTCACGGGTGATTCCCATTAGCCATCGTCACACACTAGCAAACCAAGTAAATAAATTAGGGATGAAAGAGTCCACATCCAACACTCACCCAGCATTTTGACTCATGCTTGGAGACCCACTTCGGTGGACTTGCACTGCAGCAAAAGCCCTGCTGAAGGTCCCAGCCATCGTGCAGCAGGTTCTCAGGACAGGACACACTGGTTTGCTCCACCACCGTGAGCCTGCTCTCTGCCAAGGCCTTCGCAGCTCTCTGCGGCAGAGAAGTGGACTTGTGCGTTTGGTGGCACCCACCTCCGCCCGGCAGCGAATGCCGCTGCTGATGCCTGGTCCTTGCTCACCCACCTCCACAGAAGGACACATGAAGGTTGGGTGGATTTTTTTTGTGTGATCTTACCATGTGTTTACTTGAGAGAAGGTGGGTCCAAGATGGTTTTTTTTGCTAATAGAAGGTGTGAGATAATTTTTATCTCCTGAAGGCTATGCTGGTTCAGACCAATGTCTGGTTTGCCCATCTCCTGTCCCCAGCAGTGGACCACCTCCTCCAGAGCCTCTTGCTGAGGTTTTGGCAGCTCTTCTCACCTTTTTATTTACGTCTTCCCCATTGGAGGGACCACCTTTTTTTTATTTATTTACACCTTCCCACAATACGGTGGGACCATCTTCTCTGCCTCCTTGGCCCTGGCCAATCTGGCCACCCCCAGAGGCAGGAGAAGGGAGCTCAGCAGGGCAATCCCACTGACTGTGCAGCCTGTTTCCATCCCTCACCCATCACATCTCCAGGCAGAGCCTTTAAGGGTGGTAGATACTGTGGGGATTGCTTAGCTTGGGGTCCCCCCACCTCGAGTCCCCAGTTTACATGGTTTGATCTTTTGACTTCTCCCTTTCTTTGTCATTCCCCATAATCACATCATTTTCTCTATCTGAAGATGCCTTTAGGGAAGAGAGGAGGATTTCCTGGTTGCTGGAGGGGCTGACACCCAGCCCTCAGGAGAAATCCAATAGAAACAGTGACTAGAGAAGAGTAAGATTAGGATAAGCAGGTACAGTTTGTCCTCTAGATACTTTCCCAGCCTCCAACTTCTTTCGGTGTGCGAGATTTTCTGAGCCTGATGTGGTTTGTTGGTTTAGCAAATCTCAACAGATCTCTTTTTCAAGCAGTTATTCGGTGTCTCCTTGAATCAATGAAAACCTTCTGCAGCCACATCTTTGGCAAGGAGTTCCCCTGATCCACCAGCCTTCACAGGATGAACCACACCTTCAATTTGGTCTATGTTTGGCTTCTTCTAGTGTTATCTGATCACCCTTGGCTTTTGCAATGGATGAGGTGGTGAACAGCAGATCCTCTCCATCTTTAAGGGGATCTCTGAGCTCTCCAATACCCATGAGCCGCCACCGATCCAGGCTGAGCGGCTCCAGTGGCATCGCCGCTGTTACAGAAGTCAGCTCAGAGGAGCTGAAGGGAGCAAATAACTAAAGCCAAGTCATCACCCACCAAAACGGGAAGTTTTCTAGCCAAGCATTGCTTGAGCAGGCCCTGCAAGTAATGCCACCTACACCAGCACTCCTGCAAGACAGGGTCTGTATGTGTCCCTCGGTCCTTGTCCGGCATGTAGGGGATTCCTGCTGTTCCTCACCCTGCAGCCCTACAAGCCAAACTCACTCTTCCATCACCTTTGAGCCCCCAGAGTAGCCACCACCTCAAGCCATGGAAGCTCTCAGATGGAGAAACCTCAACTTTTCATGTCTCCAGGAGTTGGGGCTGGCACCAAGGGGTCACACACCATCCTCCTTGCCTGTAGCCAATGCCTTCGAAAGTGACTTTTGGGCATGCGAACAGAGGCATCTAGAAGGAGCTTGACTAGTGTTTCCTAAACCTGTCCGCTGCCTCGCTCCCAGCCCAGCCTAACCGGGGTGAGCAGGGCTACCTTACCGGTTTCTATCCAGCTTGGCTGGTTTGGCCGTTGCCTTGCTGGTTGCTGGCAAGACAACTGTATTTTCTGGTTTTACTTGCAGCAGTTTTAATGTGGGATGAGCCCGCTGGCTGATCTGCTTGTACGTTGTAGCTCTGACACAGCCTGGGACCGGGGGAGCTCCCGTGCACACACGGATCTGTGGCTGTGCAGCCAGAGAGGACCAAGACCTTCTCACCAGTAACAACCACTGCTTGGGCACTGGGAATGTCCTGGTCCAGGTGGCCATATTGTCCCCTACGTGTGGTAGCCCTGGAAGACCTCTGGTGGCTCAACACTGCTCTGCTTCCCATGGCTGGACATGGGACGCTCAACCAAAGGGCATCTGCGCTGGCTGTGGGCACTCCCCAGCAGGGCTGCTCAGCCAGCCAAGGACTTTCTATGCTGGCATGGCCAAAATGTACTTGCCGTAACGCCAGGATGGCAGAGCGCTGGCCTCGCCCCTGATAAGAGAGATCACCCTGATGCTGGAAACGCTGCTGTGCGGGGTTAGGTTTAAGCAGGCGTCTTACCTGAAGTCACCCAGGGAATCTGCGACAAAGCCAGGAGCTGGATGCAGATCTCCTAAATCTCATTTGATATCTTCACCACCGGGCCTGCCTTCTTCTGTCGAATTGTGTCTAGGGTCAGTGGCAGAGCTAAAGAGCAAGGAACCGAACCCAAGCGTCCTGACTCCTCCTTCCCTCCATTTGTTTCCACCCGGGTGGGCTCTCCATAAATACAGGATTAATCGAGGCTGTTACAGTTAACTTGAAAGGACCCTGCGGCATAAATTCATGATCCTAAACATAACCAGTTCCAGGTTAGTAATTAGCGCATTTCGCTGCGCATCGCAGGTGCATCCTGGGAGCTCTGAAACAAGTACAGGATCAGCAAGAAAAATATCTGGAAGCGATGGCAAGGATTTCAGATAACTCTCTGGCTTGAAAACCCGATGGGATTATTGCTGTCTGCCTTGTTAGAGCTATTCCGTTACTGGAAAGCCTTTGGGAATTGTGGCAAAATCCTGAAATTTCATCTCCTACCTCAGAAGTGCGGGCCCTCCATAATTCCCATATCGCAGGGCTGGCTGGACCCATTCCAGTGTGAGCATGGACAAGTCACTTCATCGTCTTGTGACTCATTTTCTCCTTCTCTAAAATGGCAGCAGTGTTTCCGTGCCTTGGAGTGGTGATGAATATTTGCACAGAGCTTTGGTGTTCTTGGATGAAGGGATAAAATCCCTGTGAAATGCTGTGGTCCTCCCTGTGCTCAGTGAGTCACCCTCAGGTCAGCGACCATGGGGGAGAGGAGCATTTTTAGCATCGTTTGGGGCCAGCACTCGACACAGGATGGGAATCAGGCCCGGGGAAGTGCTACATGCAGAACGTGATAAATCACAGCTTTCGCTGAATCCCCCCGGGGGAAAGCTTGAAGCTGCTTTGTTCAAGCTTGTTAAGTTGTAATACATTAAGAAGGAGCCAACTCGTGTCTTCCAGCAGCTGAAACTCTTCCTTGAACAGAGAGACATCATGGGACGTGATGGGTCTTCCTGGGCGCTAGGACCTGGGTGGCCTTTGGGCAGAGCTGGAGTCTGAAGGCTATGCCAGGATGAGATTAGCAACCTTATTTTGGTGGGGAAGGTGGGTTGCTGGAAGTGTTTTTCTCTCTATTTCTGGGATTTGCCCAGTGCTGTCTTTGTCCTTCTGCTCTCAGCACCCTCTCACCTCTCCAGCATCTTGGCCAGGTCAGCCCTGAAGATGGACACTGGGGCTGAGCCTTTGCTGGTCAAACCCAGCATCGCTCTGGTGCTGCTGTGACACTGGGTCCAGGGTGCAGTGACCCCAGTGGTGCTCGGGGGCTGTGCCCGGGGTCCCCATGCCGCTGGGAGCAGTGCCAAGGCAGGCGTTACCTTGCCCTGGACCTTGCCAGGAGGGGATGTCCGCATGGCAGTGGACCAAATCTTCTACCTCCTTTGCCCTCCTTCTCCTTTCTGTCTCCCAGTCATCTTCCTGAGGCCTGCGATTTTCCGGCCATCCTCACCCGTCATTTCCCAGGAATTCCTCTCTCCCTCCCCGTCCTGCCCCTTCCCATCCCTTGACAACCTCCTGTTTCAGGTATGTTCAAAATTAGGCAAAGCAGGTTCTGCCTGTGGCCCTCAAAGGCCCTGCCTGGGAGGTGAATCTGGTACCTGCTGACCAGGGACATGTGCTTATTTGGTGGCCCAGGAGTCGAGCTGGCCCCGCTCCGGGCCGGGGCAGCGAGGACAGGTTTGTCTTCAGTGACGGCATCTTCCCAGCTGCGGGGGACGTGCGCAGGAAGACGTGTTTATTTTCCCGGCTCCGCCCCCTGCAGCCCACAGCAGGCGTCTGGCCGACGGCGGGAGCACGGCTGCCTGCCTTTTGACGGCTGAATTCATCGCCGGGCGGGAAGGGTGTTGTCTGGGAAGCCATGCCGAGCCCCAGCCAGGTGCCGGCGCGGGGCATCTCTGGGAGCAAAGGCTGCTCGCGCTGGCGAGGGGCAGGGATCCTGCTGGGGAAGGGCAGTCCGCCGTGCTCCCGCGAGGCGCAGAGCGAGGTCTGGCTGCGCCGCTGGTGTCCTCTGCTCTGCGGTGGCGGCCACGCAGAGGTTGTTGGGTCTGGCCCAGGTGAGTGGATGGGAGAGACCACAGTGTTGTGGGGCTTCCAGGAGTTTTTGGATGAGCCAGCTTGGCCCTGATGTGCTGTAGGGACGTCTGCGTTGGTGACTGCTGTCTCCAGGCAAGGGCTGATGGGGTGCAGCTCCAAAAGGTTTGGGGTCTCACCCGGCCCCAGGCCAGCACACCTGAGCCCCAGGGCGCAACCAGGCTACTCCTGCTGTGGTTGTGGTGGAGGGGTGCCCACGCGCGCTGCCTGCCTCCTCACGCAGCATCTCACGGCGGAGAAACAGTGCCCGGGGCTGCTGGAGCGGCTCTCCACGTCATACTGATGCATCAGAGTGGAGCCACCAGACCAAAGCAGGTCTCCACCACAGCCCTGGGCTCTGAAGCTGCTGAGCCCCCCGTG
>NW_010510045.1:11204-14963 GCF_000687285.1 Phaethon lepturus
GAACATATATGGAGTGGAAGAGTGGAGCAGTTAAAGCTCTGGAGGAGAAACTCCATGAGCGTGGAGAGAGGGTTGAAACACTGCTTCCCTCCGCGTATGCGGCTTGTGGAGGCCAGCGGGGGGGGAGAGGCAGAGGCCGCCTGATTTCAGCACTTGACATTCTCAATGGCTGCTGTAACTCAGTGACAGCCAACAGCAAAGCTGCTGGAGAAGTCTTTGGTATCCTGCACTCAGCAGGCAAATGAGACCTGGGGAGATGCTTTGAAAAGCGGAAGGTGCAAGGAGGAGATGAAGACCGGACTGGTCATGCAGTTTGGCAAGGAGGCGAAGCAAGTCCCCAACACAAAACCAAACTGCAACAGAGGGCGGGGGGCAAAACTCCCAGAGCCCCAGAGTTGGCCTTGGGCAAGCGCATGTACCTGGTCCACACCAAACCCTCCGGATGGACCGGGCTGTGCCAGCCCAGGAGAGACTGCAAACCCAAGGGCTACAGGGAAGGGGACACAGGGAAGAAAGCTCTGAATTTGGGCTGCCTGGGACAACACAAACAAAGGCAGTAGGAATGGCTAGGAGTTACTCTGGACTCTGTTGCTTTTCAGGGCTGTGTCAGCACAGGCAGCAGCTCCTCTAGCTCAGGAAATGCTTCACAGCAACGTTGTCAGTGATGAACAGGACAAGCAGACCAGCAGGCTGTAAGCAATCGGGACATTTATTTTTTGTACGTTAGATCCCAAAGCACCAGCTGGGGTGGCTTCAGGAGCAGATGTTAGCAGCAAACTGAAAGGCACACATGCAGGCATGAGGGAGGCATCAGATTTACCATCCCATCTCCTCCCCACTGAGGAGCTGAACATGAAGGTACAATGTGAAAAATACACAGTGGAGAGGACTGTAAGGGTGAACAGTGCCTGTAAGCAGGCAGAAAGCGCTAGGAGCAAAGATTTCATAGCAGCACATTTGCTAGCTGGAGGGCTAGAGCTGCAGAGGGTTTTGAAGACACCTTCCCCCGACCAGCGGAACACCCCGCTCCGTGCAAAGAGGTAGCAGAGCCCCGTGGTGCCCCAGTCCACCCCCGCAGGAAGGGCCAGGAGAAGAGCCAGGCGGCACATTGCCCTGGACGCCCGTGCGAGGGTGGAGGTGTGCGGCGATCGCCGCGGGAAAGCAGCTGACACAACTCTCCACTCACACCCAGACCCAACGTACTACATACGTAGGAGGAATATTTCCACTGCTTTCAAGGGGAAAAATTCTGGGGGAGGTGACTCATGCCAAATATTTTTACGTTGTGTGCATTAGCAGGGCTCTGGCAGGTAGGCCTGGAAAAACAGGAGCAATCTCCAGTGCAATGAGCTCTCCTCTAGGATACGCTGACCTCACTGCCGTTCGGGCGGTAGGCAGCACTGGGGGGTAGCACGGGAAAATAAAGCCATTTATAACGGTGTTTTGGGCATTTCGTTTTATACAGGTGATGTTTTGAGTTGGAAAGAGGAGAGGAACATGATTTATGGTTCTGAGCCACTCTTTAACAGCCAGAGCTGCTGGACTAAGGCTCAGCCAAAAAAACAAAGACAACAGATTGTCTATAATGGCAATGATGTGCCTGAGTTAGAAGTCAGTACAATAAGGTGTGGAAGGTGAGGAAGAGTATGGCAGCAGCCCCCTCCGATGAGAGAGGGATACAACAAACCTCTGAGTGTGAGTGGTGTGGGAACCGTGTCCCCAGTCTAGCAGCGTGAATCACACAGGCGTGCAACAGGCGTGAGGTTCAACCTGCCCACGAAGTGCATCAAGCGTGTCTCGTTCCCCAGGAGGTGCAAGACAAGCTTAAAACTGCAAAGGAATACACGACTAGGGGGCAATTCCTGGGCCGTGAAGACCTGCTGTGTGTGACAGCCCCTCTCTGTCCCAATAGCTGGGACCCCCTTTAACCTGCCAGTGGGAATTCCTCCACGGCCAGTTCATACCCTTTTGTTCTTCTGCAAGCCGGGGGGCAAATGCCTCCAGGAGCCCTCAGTCCCAGGAGGATGGCAATACCCATCTTTGCAACAGCGTGGTTGATCCCGGAGACCAACTTGGTGCTGGAGCACCAAAATCCCCAGAGAAGGAGAAACCAGCACGAATATTTCATGTCTTTATCTACAGGAAGCCAGTATTAGTGAAACCTGCTTGACAAACTGCCCCCACAAGACTGCAGAAATACCTTTTCCATCTGCAAATGGGCTGTTAATAGGAGAAGATTTAGTGGTTTCAAATGCACTTCAAGAGCATTTGATAAAAGTGCGTGGGAGCAAAGTCCAGAGCTTGAACTAATACTTCTCTGCTGGATCAAAAACGCTGGTCTAGACTCCGGCAGGATGGGAACGGAGTGCCAGAGCTACTGCTGGAGAGGAGACTGCGGGGACTCCCTACGCTATTACCCCGGCACTGTTTGTTGTTTAGCAGGGGCTCTTTATACCCAGTAGGGTCTTGTTTAAAGGTTGGTGATTCATAAGACAAAAATAAGGTCTAAAAGATATATAGCATTGCTTCAGCGCTGGAAAATCTAAGATAAAAGCCAGAAATATTTTAAACTGGACTCCAGTGAACATAAAGATAGGGAAGGACGTTAGGGCTTACTGCATGTGCCAAAAATAGAGTACATCAAGGAAAACAGCCTGTAACAATGGTGCAGGAAAAGCTTATCTCCAGGAGCAAAATAGCACAGGTTTCTTTGTACTGCCTGGAAAAAAAAAAAACAAAACAAACCAAAACAAAAAGATGACCTTGATCTAGATCCTTATTCTCAGATGCCTAAAACGGCCTTCCCAGATGCACCAGAGCTGCTACGGAGGCAAACGGAATGCACTGCTGGCAGATGTGGCTCACCTGGCCGAGCAGGGACTGGGCCACACCACAGCCCATGTTTGCAGCTTTAAATAGGTGACCCAGAAAATTACCAAGCCTTTCTGAAAATCTGAGAGGAAGGGGCCACCAGCTCAGCATTGGAGGGTCGTTGGCAGCAAACACAACCAGTGGGAGTAGCTGACCGTTTGGGTAGGACAAGGAGGGATGGGCAGGCAGCCATTGGGTATGGTGGGATGAGTTGAGATGGTCAGAGAGCTCTTGGGTATGGTGGGATGGGGCAGGATGGACAGAGAGTTGCTGGACTGCAGGAGGCCTGGTGGCCTAGAGGGGACAAGCAGGTCCCCTCGGGCTCTACCTGAGGGGGTAGATGAGACACAGTCACATCTACCAGGGTTGATGTGACTGTGGTTCACTGTCAGGTGAGTGGTGTTCGTGAGCGGGGACGTGGGGAGCACTGCCTGTCAGCACCTCTGGCCGAGACGTGGCTCTTGTCGTCACTCTAATCGCACGGAGTGAACAAAGGCGGAAGAAACGCCCGTGCGCCCGCCCAAGGGACGCTGCCGTGCAAAATTTCAACATCCACCCAGACGGGTGCCAGCTGCCGGGTACCCACACCCCCTGCGCAAGGGGCTCAGCAGGGCGAGGGGGCCGCAGCCTTCGGGACGTGCAAACGCAGATCTGCAGGTGCACGGGCAGCTCAGCCCCGTGCTGCCTGCGTTCGTGGTCTGTACGCACAGCCCCCAGCCAGGGTTCGTCCGAGCCGCCGTCTCCTGTCCGGTGCTGTGCAGAACCGCAGGTTTCCATGGGCTTTTCCTTTAATTGCTCCAGCCCAGCCGGAGGAGCGAATGAACACACTCCCTAGCCCCGCTCCCGCGGATCTGCAAGGCTGTCGTTTGCTGGACAGACACGGCTCCC
>NW_010510045.1:15027-15342 GCF_000687285.1 Phaethon lepturus
GGGGGGCCCCAGGCCTGCGGCGGCCAGCCTGGGATTTCCTCCTCTGGGCTGGGCGATGCTGGAGGGGCACCTGCTGCAACCAGGACACCGCAAAAACCCTGGTGAGCGCAGTATCATGAGGACTGTGTAAATATTTTGATTAGCTTCTCCTTGAATCTAGATGAAGGGGAGATTTTTATCGCATTTACTGACAAAACAGCTTTTTTTTTTTTTTTTTTTCCGGGAGGGAGGAGGCGGCTGACTAACTGCTGGAGGAGGATTCCTGGAGTGATTTAATACCAGATGAAAGCAGCCAGACAGGAGCTGCTGCTCCCC
>NW_010510046.1:0-518 GCF_000687285.1 Phaethon lepturus
CAAGATAAACAAGTTCCTAAAATAGCACACATAATGCTTCTACTTTTTTTCACTCTACACTTTTGTGCAGCTTGACACAGCTCAACACGCTCTATCACTTTTTTTTCATCCTTCCAAAATTGTTGGGCCCACTCCTTCCCAGCTTGGGAAGGGGCACAGTCATATTTTTGCAGCAGTTTATCCATGGCAATCCTGTCCGTGATGCCAATTTTTCTGTTGCATTAAGAGGCAGATGCCCAAAATCAACGTTAGTAGTCCGGTCGCGCCCAATCCCTTTCGTTGGACTCTCACGAGTCCGAATGCACTACTAACATTACACTACCTGCTCAGCTGGACACCTCCTGAATTCACACAGCCACAATCAGAGGTACGGTCGCATTCAGGGACAACACACACGGCTGAGTCAATCAACAGTGCGATTTATTGAAGCAACAGATGCGCAAGTTCTTTGGATTGCTCGTGATAAATTCACTGTCTGCAAAGCGTATGCAATTAATTACAGTCAGGGTACACACGTG
>NW_010510047.1:0-479 GCF_000687285.1 Phaethon lepturus
CCCCAAAATTCGAGATCAAAAAACGAATAGCACCTGGATGACAATTGGGTCTGTCCATCCGGCAAGTGGAATCCTACCAACGGTTAAATAATAATGGCCCATATATTTTGATCCCAGTTGGTCCTCGACAACAACTAATAAAATTCCTAATAGATACAGGAGCACAAATTTCAATATTAACGCAACAGGATGCAGGATATACAACCCGGACGGCAAAGAGTTAAAATCACTGGAGTAAACAGAGCAAGTACTGTTTGCCAAACTGCCAAGGTTAATTTATGGTATGTCTGCTCCTTTGCAGTTAAAGATCACAATGAAAATATTTTGGGTTTCAATGTTTTGAACAGTTGAACCTGGCACCTGCCAGATGGCAGTGTGTGGTACTTTGGTTCAAAAATCAACCCTAACCCTGATAAAAATCAGGAGGCTACAGTGTGAGTACTCCGCACAGCCCCTGCACTCCCTGATTCAAAAATTAC
>NW_010510048.1:0-3920 GCF_000687285.1 Phaethon lepturus
TGGTGCCATTCGCTTTATAAAGTTGCCTGGCTGTTTTCACACGTTTCGGGCGCATGGCTGCAGCGGTGGGAACTTGGGGTGTGAGGCGTTGCTTACAGCATCGAGTGCTTTGTCTGGGGCCAGGGGCGAGGGTCCGGGTAACTGGGCACTGTGGCGTTTTGATATTCTTTGTTTATTGGATGTATTGAAGCCATTTTGCAGGTATGAGAGAGGTTTTCATTCCTTTTGGAGAAATTACTTTTTTTTTTAAGGTTGTTTTTACTGGCTATGTTTATTTTTACTATAATTTTCTATTTCTGTTCGGAGGTACAAGGTGTGTGAGGTAATGGAGACGCACGATTCCTGCCTGTCAGGGCAGCATGGACCAACCTTAGCTGGCTCCTGTGCAGCACAGCCTGTATGTGCTGCAGGCCACCAGCATTGTTTCTTCCTGCAGGGCCTCAGCTACTTGGAAAAACTTTCACTTGGGGACTCTGGTAACTGTAACAATTACAAGTTGCCATCCCTCTAGGTGAGAAAGGTGGATCATCCTGTTTAAAAGAGAGAAAAGCCTTTTTTAAATTGCTTTTTGATAACAAAACAAACCAAAGCTTGATTCCTTTTTAGATGTGCATTTGCAGATGCTGGTCAGTAATTTGATATCAGCAGATCAACATCTACCATGATATGTGTTGAAATCTTAAGACATTAAAAAAAAGTCAACAGAAGAGAAACACACTGTTTATAAAATTGCACTCGAGGCTGATGGGTTGTTACATGGTTGTTACCTTTCCTGAAGATTATTACAGCAAATACTTAAACTTCAGTCAAAATAGAGGTGTCCTTTTTGACACACAACAAATAACTTGTTCTTCTCCAAAGGTAATACTAAGCTAAATATTTTTGTACTATTTTTTAATAGTAAGCTGCCCTTTACTAAAATGAATATTATTTCTTAATTAAACTTTAAAAATTACTCTTTGGTCTCTAATAGAAATGAGATGCTTCCAGCGTTTGGTGACAACTCTCTGAGATTGCTGCAAACTGATGTATTTTTAGTGCCCCATTATTTAAAAAAAAAAACACCTTTTTTTTTTTTTAACTGGAAGTGGTGGTCCATCAGATAGGTTTATAGAAAGCATCTCTTTAGGTTACTACTGTTTGTACTTGAAAGTATATTGTGTGGAATTACTAGAGCTTAAAAGTCATTAAGAGCTTGTAAGATCACTTGTGTGAAGTTTTAGGAAGGTGATGTTGTTTGGATATGCAAGGGGTGAGGAAGGTGAAAGGTGGCTGCCTTTCCCTGTAGGTAAGGCAGACAAATGGTGAACAGTGTCTGCTGCTCAGAGTGCTTAGGAATGAAAAACCTTCACAGGAGAGGATCTTCTTGATTGTTTTGGGAAGTTTGTGCCCTACAGTGTTAAGCATTAGTTGCACAACCAAAACATCTAAGACGACTGTATGTGCTTTTCAGGATGAGATGAATAACTTCATTTTTTTTCCTGTATATGTAGGATAGAAGTAACCAGTTGTCAGAAGATGCCCATTAGCATTTTCAGAATTGGTATGTGTCAATTAACAGTAGTATATTACAACAGCATTTTAATTAAGCTTTAGTAGTGTAAAGTAACATTTATTAGGTACTTAGCAAAGTGAACTCTACACTTACTGAATTCGCTATTAAGTTCCAGATGAATGCATGTAGAAATTTTTTGTGGAAGGTAAGTTGTGCTTCTGACATGCTGCAGAGTGAATAATAGATTATTATTCCCAACCCAGCTTTACCATTCTGTAATAATAGTAAATATTGAAAGTAAATATTAACATTTAAAGTAGCATTCCTGGAATACATAACCAAATCTGAATCTTATCAGTAGTCAAAAGTCATATAGTCCAAATGTGTATTTTATAACTTTTCATTAAGATGGCAGCAGATTTGATTGATGTAAAGAAAGAAATTGGAACAAATGATTTTGTGGGAGCAAAGGCAGTGCTCACAGGTTAACGTATTTATTTTGAGGTGTCTGCAAATAAGATTTAGCAGCTAGATAGGAAATTTATTGGTTTGGGTGGTGGTGTTGTTGTTCTGTTTTTTTTCCAGAAAGGGGAAGTTATCATTGTTCCACTACTTGAAGTTAATTCAAGAGAGACAAAATTTTATACATCTGGAATGAACAAAGCGGTATCAGATACGATGAGGTTCATAGCCTAAAGTCTGTAGGGCATGGGTGCCAGAAGAGAGGCAGTGAACAGCTATAGGGCTGCAGCTGATGAGCTGGTTAGTGTGGTCCACAGGTGTCATCTGATCAGCTTTATCTGCATGGGCAAAGATGGGGTATTTTTTAAATTATTAGTTTGTGTATTAATAATGCTATGTTTGCTTGGAGTTATTTTTTTTTTTAAAGATGCGTATAACATGCTTGTTTAAAAAAAGGTAACAGCTGACTATGTTGGCCTGCATCTAAACAAGCATTAAAGTATTTTATGTTATATTAAGATCTGCTCTACGCTTAGATTGTTTTTATATATATAGGGTGTGGTTTTTATTAATGTAATTGTAACAGTATAATTGCTAATGTGGAGGTAGTCCTGCTCATATAAATAAATATGTTGGTACAAGTTTGTGTTTCCTAATAATAGTATAAGCTATGGAGATGAGAATAAAAGGTACTGGCCTAAGGATAATATAATGTAAATGTCTGTGTAAGCATTGGGAGACAAAGAACTCCTGATTATGTTAATTTAGTTTTCAATAAAATCCTATGCCTTCTGTGTATGTAGAAGGTTTGTTTTGACTCACCTGACACATTTTGAGAAGAATGCCCTTGCTTTCCTAGTCAGGATGGCCAAATTGACCTATTCATTTTGAGCTTTCAGGAAGTACTTAGATCTGGTATAAAAACTGAATACATGCTCTAGATTTGAATAAAGACTTTTAGAGAGGGTGTAACTTTATTTATCTACCTGAGGGCTACATGCCTCAAGGAAAAGTCTACATTGTTCAGAGCTTCACTATAGCTAGCTGATGTTGAAACGCAAACATGAGGCTTGAGTTTAGTGTCTCACTCATTTCACATTAGTGCTTTTGAATGTGTATGACGGTTGATGGTTTTGAAAAAGAATGGAATAAATACTATTTTTCCTGCAGTGAGTCACTTCCAGTTACCACCATTTATAGCCCCCCTCCCCCCTTTTTTTTTTAAGGTGGCATTGAAGTTGATTTGAATGAAAACTGATACTGGCTGTTGGGTCCTAAACCTGTGTAGTTGACTCTATGAACACATCACACCTGCAGGTTCATAGCTGTCCAGATCATGTGGCAAAACATTTAGTTTAAAATCTACTTCTCAAATAGTATCTAAAACAATTTACAAGAAATAAAAAATAAGTAATAGTGTAAACAGCCTGTCCACAGAAATTAATACTATTCAGCTCATCCAGTCATTTAAATGTAGGCAAGGGCATGCTCTCAGGCCTGGCTTCACTGCTTGATGTTTCTTCTTTGCCCCCAGCTCCTCTCTTCTTTCAGGTCTCAGCCTTCGGGCATTCTTTCGTTCACCCCTTTCTACCTCTTTTGCGAATTGATTTCTGATGCCATTCTTGATCTGGTAGTTCTTTGCTTGTGCTGCAGCTGGGCCAAAGAAGTTGTTAGTGATGCAGATTCATAGCAGCAACAGTAAGGGGGCAAAATGTCTCTTGAAATCTATGTAGGCAAAATAATTGTCTTAAAATGCTTTTTTTCCTCCTAAAAAGTCAAACTTAAGTTTGTGATCTTTTGTTTTGTTTTGTTTCCCTATTCTTCCTGCTGCTGCTGCTATGAAGCCTTTTGAATATCGAAGGTTCCTGAGTCAGACCGAAGACAGCAGTAGCTGAGGTGGATTAACGCTGGAATGTAGTCAGGGATTGGAACACTTGGGAGCTATGCTTAGACAGAAAGGGAA